>NW_018407191.1:769744-1067670 GCF_002113885.1 Mizuhopecten yessoensis | reverse complement strand
CTTCCTCCTACAGACCACAACACCATTGTACTAACACAGTCAGCCTCCTCCTATATATCAGAACACCATTGTACTAACACAGTCAGCTTTCTCGTACAAGTCACGACACCATTGTACTAACACAGTCAGCTCCTCCTACAGACCACGACACCATTTTTCTAACACAGTCCGCTTCCTAATACAGACAACAACACCATTGTACTAACACAGTCAGCTTCCTCCTACAGACCATAACACTATTGTACTAACACAGTCAGCTTCCTCCTACAGATCAGAACACCATTGTACTAACACAGTCAGCTTCCTAAAACAGACCACAATACCATTGTACTAACACAGTCAGTTTCCTCCTAAAGACCACAACACCATTGTACTAACACAGTCAGATGCCTCCTATAGATCAGAAAACCATTGTACTAACAATCAGCTTCCTCCTACAGACCACTACATCATTTTACTAACACAGCCAGCTTCCTCATACAGACCATGACACCATTGTACTAACACAGTCAGCTTCCTCATACAGACCATAGCACCATTTTACTAACACAGCCAGCTTCCTCCTACAGACCATAACACCATTGTTCTAACACAGTCCGCTTCATCCTACAGACCACGACACCATTGTACTAACACAGCCAGCTTCCTCGTAAAGACAATGACCCCATTATACTAACACAGTCAGCTTCCATCTACAGACAACGACATCATTGTACTAATAAAGTCAGCTTCCTCATACAGACCATGACACCATTGTACTAACACAGCCAGCTTCCACCTACGGATCATAACCTCATTGTACTAACGCAGTCAGCATCCTCCTACCGACCACGACACCATTGTACTAACACAGTCAGCTTACTCCTACAGACTACGACATTATTGTATTAACACAGTCAGCTTCCTCATACAGACCATGACACCATTGTACTAACACGGCCAGCTTCCAACTACGGACCATGACATCATTGTACTAACACGGTGAGTTTCCTCCTACAGACCACAACACCATTGTACTAACACAGTCAGCTTCCTAATACAGACCACGACACCATTGTTCTAACACAGTCAGCTTCTTCCTACAGACCACGACACCGTTGTACTAACACAGTCAGCTTCCTTCCTCAAACCATGACATTATTGTTCTAACACAGTCAGCTTTTTCCTACAGACCACAACACAATTGTAAAAACACAGTCAGCCTCCTCCTACAGACCACGACACCATTGTACAAACACAGCCATCCTCCTCCTTCAGAGCACGACAACATTGTACTAGCACAGTCAGCTTTTTCTTACAGACCACAACACTATTGTAAAAACACGGCCAGCTTCCTCCTACAGATGACGACACCATTGTACTAACACAGTCAGCTTCCTCCTACAGACCACGACACCATTGTACAAACACAGCCATCCTCCTCCTTCAGAGCACGACAACATTGTACTAGCACAGTCAGCTTTTTCTTACAGACCACAACACTGTACTAACAAAGTCATCTTCCTCCTACAGACCATAACACCATTTTACTAGGTCAGCCAGCTTCCTCCTACAGGCCATGACACCATTGTACTAACACAGCCAGCTTCCACCTACGGACCATAACCTCATTGTACTAACGCAGTCAGCTTCCTCCTACCGACCACGACACCATTGTACTAACACAGTCAGCTTACTCCTACAGACTACGACATCATTGTATTAACACAGTCAGCTTCCTCATACAGACCATGACACCATTGTACTAACACAGTCAGCTTCCTCCTACAGACCACGACACCATTGTACTTACAACAGCCAGCTTCCACCTACGGACCATAACCACATTGTACTAACGCAGTCAGCTTCCTCCTACCGACCACGACACCATTGTACTAACACAGCCAGCTTCCACCTCCGGACCATGACATCATTGTACTAACACGGTGAGTTTCCTCCTACAGACCACAACCCCATTGTACTAACACAGCCAGCTTCCACCTACGGACCATGACATCATTGTACTAACACGGTGAGTTTCCTCCTACAGACCACAACCCCATTGTACTAACACAGTCAGCTTCCCCCTACATACCACGACACCATTGTGCTAACACAGTCAGCTTCCTAATACAGACCACGCCACCATTGTTCTAACACAGTCAGCTTCTTCCTACAGACCACGTCATACAGACCATGACACCATTGTACTAACACAGTCAGCGTCCCCCTACAGACCACAACACCATTGTACTAACACAGTCCGCCTCCTCCTACAGTCCACGACACCATTGAACTAACACAGTCAGCTTCCTCCTACAGTCCTCGACACCATTGTACTAACACAGTCAGCTTTCTCGTACAAGTCACGACACCATTGTACTAACACAGTCAGCTTTCACCTACAGATCACAACACCATTGTTCTGACTCAGACAGCTTCCTCCTACAGACTACGACACACTACGACATCATTGTATTAACACAGTCAGCTTCCTCATCCAGACCATGACCCCATTGTACTAACACAGCCAGCTTCCACCTCCGGACCATGACATCATTGTACTAACACGGTGAGTTTCCTCCTACAGACCACAACACCATTGTCCTAACACAGTCAGCTTCCTCCTACAGACAACGACACCATTTTACTAACACATTCAGCTTCCTCCTACAGGCCACGACAGCATTGTACTAATACAGTCAGCTTCCTCCTACAGACCATGACACCATTGTACTAACAAAGTCATCTTCCTCCTACAGACCATAACACCATTGTTCTAACACAGTCCGCTTCATCCTACAGACCACGACACCATTGTACTAACAAAGTTAGCTTCCTCCTACGGACCACGACACCATTGTACTAACAAAGTTAGCTTCCTCCTACGGACCACGACACCATTGTACTAACAAAGTTAGCTTCCTCCTACGGACCACGACACCATTGTACTAACAAAGTTAGCTTCCTCCTACGGACCACGACACCATTGTACTAACAAAGTCATCTTCCTCCTACAGACCATAACACCATTTTACAAACACAGCCAGCTTCCTCCTACAGACCACAACACCATTGTTCTGACTCAGACAGCTTCCTCCTACAGACTACGACACACTACGACATCATTGTATTAACACAGTCAGCTTCCTCATACAGACCATGACCCCATTGTACTAACACAGCCAGCTTCCACCTACGGACCATGACATCATTGTACTAACACGGTGAGTTTCCTCCTACAGACCACAACACCATTGTACTAACACAGTCAGCTTTCACCTACAGATCACAACACCATTGTTCTGACTCAGACAGCTTCCTCTTACAGGCCACTACATCATTGTACTAACCCAGTCAGCTTCCTCCTACAGACCACAACACCATTGTTCTGACTCAGACAGCTTCCTCTTACAGGCCACTACATCCTTGTACTAACACAGTCAGCTTCCTCCTACAGTCCTCGACACCATTGTCCTAACACAGTCAGCTTCCTCCTACAGACAACGACACCATTTTACTAACACATTCAGCTTCCTCCTACATGCCACGACACCATTGTACTAATACAGTCAGCTTCCTCCTACAGACAACGACACCATTGTACTAACACATTCAGCTTCCTCCTACAGGCCACGACACCATTGTTCTAATACAGTCAGCTTCCTCCTACAGACAACGACACCATTGTACTAACACATTCAGCTTCCTCCTACAGGCCACGACACCATTGTACTAATACAGTCAGCTTCCTCCTACAGACCACGACATCATTGTACTAACACAGTCAGCTTCTTCCTACATACCAAGAAGGTTGGGAAAAAACAGATCTTTCCGGCTAAAACGGGAGACATACCTGTGAAGGGTTGGGAGAAACATAATGAACATGGAAGAATTACATAAAGACCACTAAAAATTCTAAATGAATATACGACCATATGATCCGAAAGGGTAAGCGTCTTCGGCTTCATCGAGATCATCCACCCTTTAATTAAGATGATTTCACGTCTTCAAAGCCAGAACCTGGATAGTGACAACGAAGTTACAAGACACATTGATAAGCAGTAATACACACATTGACTTCATATCACTTGAGGAAATAGCATATTTTAAAATAGGAAAGCGATGACGACCTACAATTTCCCATAGTCTTCTAAATCTGCATTTTTCAAAAATCGTTGTTCTACTTTTGTTTGTCAACAGTCAACATATATCACAGAAACTGTTAGACATTTTTTAGAAAGACTATAGAATAATACTGAACGTAAAGGGTAACGCCACAATCATTTGCCAATTTTCAAAATGTTGCACAAAAGGAAAACTAAAATTTTCAGGATACTTTATTTTGATTTTTTTAGCGACCTTCGGAAACATACACTAGCAGCAATACACCAAAAAGTTTGTTTTCTTATGCACTGACAATGTTAGTAACAATATTTATATATTTGAGTTTTTTTGTTTCGTAAATTGCAATATATTGCAAGCTATTAAATACATTCAATTGTGAATAATTAAAAAATGCGGTTACGTTTTGTTCAAAGTATGATTTTATCCGTGTGCTGAAATTCATCATGATTAATCCTGACTTGTCAGCGATGCCTCCGTAATAAAATTTCCATCTCTGCTGATGTCACGAAACGCACGCACAAAAAACCGCACGTTATTTATGTAAAGTTGGTGACGTTACACAATGTTTATTTGGTTACGTCTACAAGTCGTTGTCCCCGAACATATTGTCACTCGTGTGTACAATATTTCACTATTTTCACTTAATTATCTCTACCAAATTATCTATTTCGTAAGTTCTAAAAATCGATTTCCCATAGTTAATATTGAAATTCCAAATTATCGTTTTATTGATAGCCTAAATAAACTCTACTTAAAACGTATCCTAAATCTCAATGATGGGAAAACGTAACAACTGGTATGATATCATGAACTCAGTTTGTAGCATTATTTGAATTTATCGCATTTATTTGATAGGGATACCGAGAGAATTGTATTACATAGCCCCCATAAACACAGACAAAATGTAATTATGCATTTCATGACAGTTTTTTGCCTTGCCTTGATCACGATTGATCCAATAAATTTGGCATTTAAATAATTCCTTCCTAGGAAGTGTTACATTTTTTATCAAACTATCATGAGTTTTATAATCGATTTTCACATGTTTTGTTCTAAGTTAGATTTGTTTTAATTTCTTTTAGCACCCTTTTCCCACCATACTACTGCACGGTGGTGCTTTGTCAGGGTTTCATAGTCATGATAAATTATTCCCTGAAAAAAACCAAATTTGCTCCGGGTCATAAATTCCTTTTAATTATTTATCGATATTTTAGACAATTTGTTTACATGTCAGTCAGTCGAGACGATGCTTGTGTGGAACAGATGCATAAGTTTATGTTTGTAAATTATGCATGCAACGCCTTTACCTCTTCTAATTGTGTAAGTTCTTTAGTACACTAAGGTTTGATACAATTAACATAAGACATTGTACTTAATCTCATTACATGATAAAATCAAGGATCTTCATTGGCTGTTTAGTAAATCACGTTATAAAATAACGAATATTCATTTGCGGTTTAGTTAATCACGTGATGAAATAACGAATGTCCATTGGCTGTTTAGTAAATCACATGATAAAATAAGGAATGTCCATTGGCTGTTTAGTAAATCACGTGATATAATCACGAATATTCATTGACTGTGTAATAAATCACATGATTATATCACGGAGATTCATTGACTATTCACACTGGGCCGTTGGCGGCCACTTTATACTCTAATACAGGTATGATGCCCTAACGGGAGTACTGCACTCTGAAGTCATTGATAACAATCTTTCTTGTAGGACGCTACTTTAATTGTTAAATTGAGAAAAACTCAAGATTTAATAAATATAATATTTATTTGCTCTTTTCATTAAGTTCAATGTATTTGTGGGTGAAATAAATCATTTAATACCTTCTGCATCGGCAACAGTACTAGTATTGTTCCAAACGGTACAGTACTTTCGACTGCTGTCTCATGTACTGAACGCCTTCGCGCATAGTTCTTCCAGGTGGATATTCCGTCTTTGCGTATTGCAGAGTTATCTTCTCTTGGGAGCAGGTATTGATTGTGACGTCACTTGTTAGTGAGAGTAACGTCATCAATTTTTGAGAAACGACGTAATTTTCTCACACAAACCAATGACGTAACAATCAATACCTGCTCCCAAAAGAAGATACCTCTGCAATACACAAAGACGGAATAGGCATTCATATATATTATGTTATGGTCATGAATATTGACTATGCTGTTAAATGCTAGAGACAACTACAGGCTTTGTGTTAAATTTAGTAAGGTTTAAAACTTCTTTATTCTGAACACCTGATGTTGTGTACATCGACGTAATGCATTTGATAGTGACAAAATGATAGTCTCGATTTTCTTTAAGTGAAAAGCACGCATACGTGTACTGATGATGTATTTTTGGATTACAGGTACCTTCAGGCCACGAAACAATCTTGTATTATTTAAAGTGTTTTGAAATACAATAATTTGATGAATATTTTATAAAGTAAACTTCGGTGGGCGTAACACATCTCTTGATACCACTTAAGGTTTAATCAGCTGTAAATTTTATCAGCTGCCATGAAGTTCAGGGAGTTCTCTTTGAGGCAGATAATAATATTAAACCTGGTTATATATTTCAGTTTGGATAAATCATAGGATAAAACATTGCGCCAAGCATTTTACTTTTGAAATAGGTCATGGACAAAGTTACGAATCTTTCCACTGATTGACAGTCATATTGATTGTATTTTCAAAAGTTCAGAAATCTGGTTCTTTTTCAATGCTGACTTTCCCCCCTTTTTGCGAATAGACAACATTTTTCGATAATCTATAAATCATTTTACTACACTCGTAGAAAAACCCAAAACACTCTAACTTAACTTAAAAGTGATACAAATCTCTCTATTTATATTTACTGCAAAAAATGTTCAAACTATCTTTTTTTCGTACGTAATCTATGATGACGTTGTATGTTACTTTTGCTGACGTCGTGTGTGATCTTAATGACGCTGAACGTTATCTGTCTTGACGTTGTACGTGATCTTTGATGACCTCGTACGTATTCGTTTGGTGACCTCGAACGTATTCCTTTGGCGGCCTCGGACGTATTCCTTTGATGATGTTGTACGTGATTTTTTTTAACGCCGAACGATATATTTTATGACGCATATTTTTACTAGTTGGAAATCAAAGTTGTATGTGTCTTTTTTATTTGAGAGGAGATACATGAGGAACTATGTTTAGTTTTTGACGAGTTGGCCAACAAGCAACTCCGCGATACAAGGGTAATTGCCCCGTTGATTGTGCATATTTATATGTTCTTAATACTAATCTTTTATTTTTGAAAAAAATACAAATATTCATTGAACTTGTCTAATGCATTTCCACGACAAAACACCAACGCTGAATAACAGTAGGTCTCAAGGTCACAATAATCTTGACATTGAAATATTGCACGAGACATAAAACTTGTTTCCTTTCTCCTCGTGACATCCCAGGACGCAGGGGCTAATACACGTAATATATATTCTTTATTCTTTATGCGGATCCGTCGTTTCAGACACTGACGTCTATTTAGCACAAAGCCGATTTCATATTAATTCACGTTAGGGAATACGGTGAACCGTGATTGATAGGCGGATCTGTCCACCGTGGCGGCTCCGGTAATTAAGCAGACCGCTGGTCAGAGTGGAATATTATGGGATGGATACATTATTAGTCTATAGACGCATAAGAAAGTTGTTATCGGAGAAATCTTCGTATAAGGAGGAAAGTAGTTAAATGTAAGGTTGGTTTTTTTCTACGAAGAAAGAAACACAATTTAAAAAATATGTTGATTTTATAGGAGTTTGAGGATCAGGTGTGTTATATAAAGATACATTGAAGATTGGCGAGTGACCTTGCTTTGTTATATTTAGTAATTGGAGGCTGCATCCGTCCGTGTATAGGCATGCCATCAAACAAGGTCGGTAAGGGAAAGACATCAAATGTAAAAAGTCGTGAACAATGAATCATAAAATGATACACCTTGAAGGGAATTTGGGTCGACATTATCGCGTGATTTTTAACCTTGAGATTAAAGATGTGTTCGGTATGGATCAGATGTTAGGCTACCTTCATACTTTCCAGGCATGCATTTGTCTGGAGACGTCATGACGGGTGCCGTGTTAGGAAGAGGAAACGTTTGCCTGTCCTATTTGATTCATATACGCTGTGTGGTTCACGATGTATCTCCTTTTGTATTACTGTGTTCTCACTTCCTCGTGCTGTCTTCTTTTGCTTTATTGTGACCTCAATTCTTGTTGTTGTCGTCTTTCCTTTTGTTTTGCTGTGATCTCACTTCCTGCTATTAATTTTTGTTTTGTTATACTTTGATATCAATACTGGTTGTTGTCATTCCTGTTCTTTTGCTGCAATATCACTTCTTTTTGTTGTTTTTCCTTTTGTTTTGCTGTGATCTGTCTTCCCGGTGTTGTCTTTCTTTTTATTTTGCTGTGATTTTACAACCTGCTGCTGTCTTTTGCTTTGTTTTGTAGTGATCTCACTCTTTTGTTGTTTTTCCTTTTGTTTTGCTGTATTCTCACTTCTTTTGTTGTTTTCCCTTTTGTTTTGCTGTATTCTCACTTCTTTTGTTGTCTTCCCTTTTGTTCTGCTGTATTCTCACTTCTTTTGTTGTTTTCCCTTTTGTTTTGCTGTATTCTCACTTCTTTTGTTGTCCTCCCTTTTGTTCTGCTGTATTCTCACTTCTTTTGTTGTTTTTCCTTCTGTTTTACTGTCTCCTCACTTTCTGTTGTTTTCTTTTTCTTTTAACTTTCAATAAGGATTGTGACAATGTCGTACATGTTTTCTGTTTTTACTTAAAACCTGGTTCATAGTCTGGAGACAATTCTCGAGCTGAAACCTGAAAGGGAGTTCAAATAAACTTATTCTTTACTCGCTGAATTCATGCAATGCGTTCATAAGGTTTAGGTAAGACATTGAAAATGGTATTCAGGTATCTAGAAAGGTCCTCGAAATAATGTAAAGAAGTTTCGATAATTTACGGAACGATACAAAGAATTTAGCCGGTACACACCATTTGAATTCAAGTATGAAAATTATTTGCTAAATAGAGCCAAGTCTAATAGTGTTTTTTAAAAACATTTTAAACATACATCCACACGCAAAGTTTATATCATATTAATGATTAAAACCTTAAAAACAAATGCATATAATAATCATCAAAAATGTTTCCGGACGAAAATATAGACCTACGGTACTCAAATACATTGAAGACGACTTTGAAAAAAAGGCGAAGAGATTACATAATTATCAAAACAAGATTTTCGTCCTGGATATCGGATCAAAATTCAACTGCTTTCAATTACCATTATAATACGAAACATTTGCGCTATTGATATCCGTATGTTGTTTGGCGTAGCGTGAGGTAAAACTTAATCGACTTCTTTCAGACACAATTTGTGCATTAAAAGTCAAACAGATATAAAATCAATAAATATAGAATAAAAAAGATATAAAAATATGCCAGAAAACTAATTGTCGGAAGCTGGAAACAACATCAAATAGAGCCGGAGAAAAACACGCTTTATATGTCAAATCTTCAAAGACATCCGCCGGGCTTCATATATCAATACCTTTAAACTGCATTAACAATGAAAGTACAAATAAAAGAGATCAGTATTCTTCATTAGAAAAGTATAATGTTTCTTCAATCCATAAGGCCCACATGAAAAGCAAGTAAAAATAACTGTTATAAAGCTGCACTTATTTTGCACTCACATACCGTTTAAACGTTTTCTATAGAGAAAATTGATTTCAATTACAAATCTGGTGTTCACATCTTGACAATTCCCACCAAACAAATATATTTTTTTTTCGTTTTTTTTCTTCTATTGTGTTGATACAAGTAAAATAATTATGTAAATGTTATCCATTTTGTTGATATTACTTTGAAGTTGAAACAAAAATTGAAAAGAAAAGTGTAATAAATGATTAATCAATATCTACTATTAAAGTGGATATTTTTTCTCGGTGCTAAAATTAAGCTCTTTTTTTGCGTTCAGTCACTTTGCTCTAAAGTATCAATACGCGAATATAAATTGATGGATTATAGATAAACAGAATATATAGAATTTAAAAATATTGCTAACGCGAAAATTTTCACATTGTGTCCAGTTTAAAGACCCCAAACGTGATTATTTCCATATGCAAAACAATCAGTTTTTACAGTTTTCATATATATTTGAATGGATGTTTAACATCATAAAAAGAAGGTAGATAGTTCAATGATTTTTGAAAGATTTGTAAAGATTCAAATATCTTCTCAAACAAAAAAGTGCTAAAGTTTACATTTAAATTGTTAACTAGCAAAGCATGGAAATATAAATCCAAATGTATTAAGCTTAAATAAAAATCAGTTGTATTTCCAATAACAGTGGTAAAATGTCTTCAAATGTTTTGAAATATTCATTTGTCTTTGATAAAATTTATATTTTTAATCACAGATCATGTAAATAATAAGAAATGTATATACAAACGAGCAATGGATAAAAAAAACTGAATCGTGTAAATAGCAGTATCTGTTTTATTTCATTCAGGCATTGGCTAATTTGTTTAGTAATACATGTGTACAGATCATTATCTCGCGTTGCGCTGTCCTTCAACAAGATTCAAATTAGTTCTTTGTTTATTATATTTTAATTCTAAACATTGATTGGTACTTATCGTCCTATAGACAGATCTGTTGATTACTGTTTTACGTCGTTTTCATCAATGGTTTTATGTTTGGGAATTCAAGGACAGTGTTGCAAAAATAGACATTTGTTAAGAAGAACTTTAATGAACATCAAATCTGATTGATGCCATCTGTAGAATCAGCGTCAGCATGGTCAAAGCGACGGAGAAAACGTGTTATCGCTAGTTTTATTATTCAAGTTAAACGAGACTTGATTACATGAAATACGAATAATTCTCGTCAAGTGTTATTTAAAACCTGTTCATTTGCACTCAAAGCACCTTACTTCATGTATGCACGCGAATTGCTTGCTCTAAATGGCATTCTAACGTGAAATAAACTCTCACCGACCCACTAGGTTTTTTTGCACGGTTTGTGATCCTGCCCTAATCAAGGCCAGAGAAGTTAGAAAAAGAGCCAAATCGGCGTCATCACTGGCAATTAGTTGATAATTGTTCTTAATGCGTCGTTTAGCACGCCCAATGATCAGTGAGGTCATTTGAACACGAAGGTTGTGTGGAAACTAACTTTAACTGTAAAAGTGGGAAGAATTTTAACGTTGTAGTAATAAAAATAAAAATAATGTTTTATTGATGAACATTTGTTTTTCGACCATTAACAGCACACAAATAGTCTGGAAAAGATTTTCATGGAATTTGAGTTATGTGCCAATAAAGGCCAGACTTTCCGAATACTCATTTGCTGAACGTTATTCTTTTCAGCTGTGCTTTTGGGGATACGCAGGTTTGGATCAAGACCAAAGCGAATTTGGTGCAATGCACACGAATCAACGAAATAGGATTTGTGCACGTGTGATGAAAAAACCGCATGCAACAAAAGTACAAACATGTTGATTGATTATTCATTTGTTTTTCCTTTACAATTTTTGGATGAAAAGTATTCAGCACAATTTTTGGTTGGTCTCTAAGAAAACAATCGACTTAGCGTTCCCAGTTGATTTGATCGTAGACAATATTTTCTGTATGGTTCAGAGAGCCGCAATTTCACAGACCAAATGCTTTATATTGAATTAGAACTGCGCACTATTCAAAGTGGTTATAGTCCCATAAATTACATTTGTGAGCTCCTCACTGATGTACCTGAATCGCTGAGCCATTGTCTTGTCCATTAAACAGTGCAGTTCTGAAAACATTTTTGTCATTTTAGTTTTTCAGACAATAAAGCTTATTTTCTAACAATTCTGCGACTAAACTGACAGTTGTCTTAATTTTTTTCTTGTCAATCAATGGGGATCGGCTTTAGAAGTAATACAATAAATATGACGCAATGAAATTACGTCATTGATATATTTATGATCATGTTTCGAAAGCAAAGCCTTGAGTCTCTTCTTGACAAATCGATTTTGCAGTTGAACAACATTGAATGATAAGAATAGAAAAAAATCTGATTAGTTTGAGTCTGTGTTTGTATATTCATATTTGAGCAATGCTATTGATAAATATGAAACGGCATCTTCCTATTTAGCTTCTAAGTTAAGACTTTGCTTATACGTGAGAGCAGCATGGGTTGATTTGAGGAACAACGCCAACATGTCAAACGATATAACAAAGACGAGCGCCGAGAAAGAGCTGTGATTACCGGGTTAAGAGATTGTTTGGGGTGTTATCGATTGCGACACTTCCTAGAGAAACTGACGCCACCGACACGTTTTTAATGAGAACACAACCATACTGTCCTAAGTTCGGGATTAAAGAGGAAATTACTTCAAAAAGAGATATTGCTTAATTCTTACCGTTGCCAGAAGCATAATCTGAAAGATAGCCCCAATTTGCATAAACGGTTATCCCCAGACACCAGTTGTCTTTCGCTGTTTTAATCTTTTTGCCTACGAAATATCTGTTTTACATTAGAAGGTCTTTGTTGTCTTATAAGGTATGTTTTCCTTTCGTCGTACAGTTGCAAATATCTGCTAGTTTCTTCGTACTGAAACCACAGAATGACAAATAGCCTCCACAGAGAGCACTTTTAACGTCCAATACCGAAAAAAGAATCGTCAGGGTTTAGCGTCGTCATTACATTCTATTGATCTTGTTTGACGAACAGACACTAAACTGGTTCTTTGAGAAGAACTTTTCCCGCTGATGACTTAAAAAACGCTTTGCTACACAATTCTAATATTAACAGAAATAATACTAAATCTAAGCATTTTAGAGACTTTCGTACTTGAAATTGCCAAAAGGACATCAATGCCTAAAACATATTTGTCTCATTGCGTTACTTGAGTATGCTAGTTAATTTAAATATATTATTATAAAATGATTATGAAAACTCAAAAACGTGTTATAAACGTGATGATGACATTACGTTCAGGCACCTTTTAAACAATGTTCACATCAAATAAGTCTTTGATCAAACACTGAAAATCTTCGTATAAATCGGCGTTATTTTTTAATTTGCCCTAATTTCATTGATTTTGATTTTGAATGTTTGTGTTCACACTTCGTTTGTGTCTTGATTTCCTTCCACACAACGGCTATCTGCTTTCATAAGTGTTGTGGAAGGTAAGACCTTGTTATAAACATAATGATTCGGAAAGAAGTGATAAAACATACTACAGAAGATTATCAAATGCATACAGGATCCCCAAAGAGGGCTGGTGGCTAACATGTGTATATAACTTAAGGTAATTTTCAAATTGTATAATAAATGTAATGAGAATAAGATAAACACGATTACATGCCACCGCGAGTCTAGTGACGTTTTTCTTCCATGATTTATATATATATATATATAACGTTTGTTATATCTTGAAAACTGCGTGTTTCCTTGGAAATAAATTATTTCTGATTCCGACAGGGAGTGGAGAAACCTGTGGTAGCGGTAGCTATGGGAGAAAATGTGTGTCATTTAATTTAAGAAAACAGCAGTGGAAAGTAAGGTGACACATAAGATTAGTAACCAGTTTACCGAATACTGTAAATTGGTTATAAAAATACAATTACAGACCGCATAATGGGGTGATATGAGGATTGTCTACCAAGACAGGAAATACTAACCAAGGATGATATTACCTGTCAATGGTACCATTCAATACTGGAACGGCAACTGTTTAGTTATGTTATTTAATCAAGTATTGAAGCTTATACATATAACCTATTTTTTGCGACTTTGTCCGTAGGGGTCTTTCATTGATCCAATTACACTGTTAAAAAGCATTTGTTTATGTGGGAGACGCACAGTATGTAATATTTCCAAACCAAATCGCTGTAAAAATATTGCAATAAGCTATAATGGATAATAATTGGCATTCAAATATGAACACATATGTCTCGTTTTGACTTATACAATAACTTGATGACCAAATACCCAGCATGAAGATAGCCGTCCATATTCCAACTGATCATGTACTATCTCTTATAAACTATTCATAAACAAGACTATTTTACTCTTTGGACTCTAAATGCTGCAATGAAATTTGAATACCTCTATTAATAAGCTAATATCGTTGGAAACATATCGTTGTTTAACGATATAATAATTCTGAAACAAGATGGAGACGTAAGCAAGTATACTCTCCGCTGTCCTAAAAATAACAGAGTAGAATGTTCTGAAGCCTAATGTCGATTATCTGAATTCTCAGTTAGTCGAACCCCGTTCTTGTATTTCAATAAATAAGTTTGTTTTTACTGAGTGAGCGATGATCTGAACTCATTTGTATGCCTCCTTTTGAGTTAGGATTTCACTTGTTGCAAGTAACATTTCATCCCGTCAAACACTGTCTTTTGTATTTAAAACATATCTGTAAGTTCTTTACAATGTATTAATCAATACCCTTTTAAATGTAAAAAGAAACCAATTTCATCAGGTAGAAAATATTTGAATGCGATTTCAGATACGTTAGAGGAATAAAGAGTTCTCATTGCGCAGTTTATTTCTATTTCATTGTTTTCTTCACATGCGACACCTTGAAACTGTCAATTTATATTATTGACAGAACTATACATTCTATTGTTACACAAGGCAAGGCAATAAAGCTACCATTCTAATCAACACACAAGTGGTCTTAACTTTAATTAAAAGTATAAGACAAAAAACAGATCTCGGAGTTATTGCCCTTGTCACCCCTACTTGAAGACATCTACACCGTGTATGTTACCAATCCTATTGATCTTACTCTGTCCTATAGAGACAAAATGAACTAAAATGTACCTTTTATTTCATTTTCGAGCACATTTAATTACTTTCTTTTTGTCGATTTGATAATTACGTGTAAACATTTACAGGCGCTAATTAGTTAGAAACAACTATTTACGGAAGAACACGTCAAACGTTTTTGACAAAGCGTGGAAATTGAAACCGTCGTCTCTGTCGCTCTCGCGAAATAGTATGGCAGGGTGCTGCAATTAGAAAACAAACAGGATAGAACAAACTGGCTGCATACTGACGGTTGATAGACACGTGAATAATTTAGACATCGGCTGAATGTTTGATAGCAGCCGAGTGTCAATCAACCGGTTAAAGAGTCGATCTTACGCAGACCCTGAAATCGACACCAGCCCTGCTCTGGGAATGCCTCGAGTTGAGTCTGATCTGGGCACTCGTCTCCAGCGATTACAGATAACAGTCTTAGACTGAAATGGTCAATTACTTTCGACCTTTTCCTATTTTTCGTCAATTATAGATATAATATAAATATATAACTCCAAGAAAATGAGAAAATTACAAAAATCGTTGCCTTGACTTGTTGGTTCCTTTCATAAAGAACCCACATACTTGACAGTTTATTAAAAATATCAAATGTTAATAACATAAATGACTTATATTTCACGTGGGAAATCATATTATGTCAAATGACATTATTCTTGAATCAGCTCCTTTATGTTAACCCGACTGAAAAATGTACATGGAAATATGATATATTTGATTGTTTTATATATCTCCATTATTTGCATGAACATGTATAGTAAGCACATCATATACTATACTATATTATACTTAGGTATTTGTTTAATCAGGAAGTGAATTCCGAGACAGGTCCCCAAAGAATTTGACGATCATGAAAAAAGTGAAAAAATAGTTTCGTAAACGTTAAAGGACTTGGGTTAACGTAAGACTAACTTTCCGTTGTAATTAAAGATGAACAGTCAGATATAAGTTTATAAAAAAAATCATCCATTCTACTGGTTCGAGAAATACACCAAGTCCACTTATTCAAGCAGTGTAAGATAGGTACCACCTGGGATTTCACCTAAATGCCTTTTCTATGCCTACATGTTTGATGCAGGTAATAAAGTTAGCAGTTTGGGTTCCCTCATCGTTCATAAGTGTTTGACATACGCCGTCCTGTCCCTGTCCCAACGAATTAGGCCTCGTCGCTTTTAATACTCCTCTGGTAGTAGTCAATACTCAACTGGAATTCCTGTCTGAAAACTAATATAAAATACAGAAACAATAAGAACCGCCCGAAACAGATGGTCCCTTCCCAGAAGGATTGTCCTTTAACCCAGTTACAATATCTTGCCAAACACCTAAACGGCTAGTTCGTAACGGAGATAGAATTGACGTAAATGGTACTACCTACTGAACTGGTCATGTGGCGAAAAAATGTGTTCCACCTCAGAGCTGTTAATTTGAAATAATTCTCACCTATATATATATATAGATGATGAAACAACTAGAATAAGTTGTTTACATTAACAAAGACTGCAGCTTTCATTTCAATACGGTGCATTAAAGCTTTCTGTAGATCAACATTGATCCAATGAAGGATTGGCAATGGATGGATCCCGAATTAAACCTCCAAAATTTCTGGGTTTCGATTGTTTTTATATTTAGATTTAAATATTAAAACTTCGAACAAAAATTCTGTAAACGTTATCGCTAGATGTATTGTTTTTGGAATAATACTGCTGTACAAATGACTTAAAAGTATTAGTGCCAATGGAAATATGTTTTGCATTGATGGTGCTCTTTGTCTTTGTAACTCAGCTTGTTTTGTCCAGGTAATTCACATACCTCTATTACACATGGCAAAGGATATAGGCGTCTTTAGAATGGCTTGCATATCTCTTTGGACGCACGCACGCACACACACACACACACAAAACACCCAGTAGTATTCCTTTGCCATGTCGAACATTTCAAATAGAAAAGTATTGAGTAACCAAAACATTAATCAAACTGACGAACTATTGAAAAAAAATCCGAATGTCCCTTATTTAAGCACATAATGGTTATAAACTCATATATAGGAAAAATAATTGACAACAATTAAAAGCAAGCCTATTGCTAAAAGAAGCATATGTGTAGCCAACTACATGCATATGATCTTCAAGAACATCCGTTCACATTTACTTAGAGGTGATTCTTTATAATTAGAGCCCAAATGTGTCATTGAGCAACATCATTTACAAAGACACATTTGTTTAGGTAGTGATTATATTGGATTTGTTGTGTATACTTGTTAATCTTACATTTAAAATCGTTGAACCGTACATATTTGGGTTGGTATTGAAACAAAGGGAAAGTTAAAAACGAATAAGAAGCAAAATATCCGGTCAAAACAGTTTTTTTCGATCTACTTTATATTTATTCAAACATAAATATTCTGATAAAATACGTCGTATATAGAAAGCATAAGTAACTAGGATCATGCGTTGGTATGGAATTCATTAGCCTACCAGAATCCTGGTGTGCCTTAAATGCCTTTTAAGCCGATGGTGTACAAATGTACAATGCACATGTATCTATAAGTCTTTTTTCTGGAAATTCTGTTCTCATTCTCTGCTTTGTTCAATGTATTGGTCACTAGCACCATGCGTTGGTATTGAATTCATTAGCCTTCCAAAATACAGGTTTTGCCTCAAATGTCTTTTAAGCCCATGGTGTACAATGCACATGTATCTGACCGACATTTTTGAAAAATGTTCTCATTCTCTCCTTCATACAATGCTGAAGTATAAACTAAAAGACGGAGTAATACGTTTTCATCGATGGTCGCCAATCGACCTAGTCACAGCTTGAGAGCTGCCAGTATGTGTTCGGACGTGTCTAGCATTGTGGTGGTATTGGAGCTCTACATATTCCGAGATCGTGTTACTGATTGGCCAATAAGGACCGAAATGTGACGGATTCGGATTTTGTTTGTAAATGTGATTGTATTTTAGATTAATCATTGAAATTGAAATGTATCACCCCTCATATGGAAATATGACTAACGTGTTGACCCAGTTTTAACACAGAAATCAACACTAGCAAAGCCATGCTGACAAATCTAATCGAAAATCAAAATTTACCAAGATAGCAATGCAAACGTGAAATAATGTTTTTGTTTATTGTAGGCGCCAGCTTTTCTATTCTTTTTTGTCAGTGTGATTTGTCAAAACCCCTATAAAACAGGATAATAGCATTGCTCTACATATATGAAGTTACTACATATGCTACTGTCTATATAAAGAGTTACGACCTATTCCTTGAGGGCATGTGTCGGTAGTAATGAGTTTGAATTGGTCATTGGCATGTAAGTATCATATAAGGTACTCTTAAAGAGGAAATTATCATATAAAGAATATGTCAGTACAAAGCATAGGGGTGGTCATCAGTCTAGCTAATTCCTTCAACCTCCGCCTGGGCATTAAGAAGATGTCAGAGAGGACAACACCCGCGTCCCGCCTACATTAATTTATTATTTGTACCATGACAGAATTTGACACTATGAAGCCGACGTTTGTCGTACATGTAGCGTTAACGGACAGTAAAGACTTATTATTGCATCCAGTTTAGTACTATAGCGTTATCAAGCTCTATTTGCAAAATTTCGTGTACTCGCGCCAACACCAAACCGCACAAGTTAAAGTTTGAATTTTATTTACGAACAAATAAATAATGTTGTCAAATTACAATCGTTATGACAGGAAACTATCGGCATTTATGTTATATTTGACAAATTGAATCTCATTTTACATTCAACGTTATGGTGTTATAAAACGATGTTGTTTAGCTTGGATCGGCAAATATGTAATGTTCTCGAACAATTTCGCCTGCTGCCAAGGACGCGTTACAAAGATTTGCCGATAAATTCATTAGTTTCAGTTCTAAACAAGATCTAAGAGTTTGTGATTTGCGTCATTGAAGGAGCATAGGACAAGGTCGAAGGAATTATTTTACATTTTTTCAGCTTACATAATACATAGCTGAGCCTAAACACAGATCAATTATGATGAGAAAAGCTCTCGGGTAGAAGGTTTCGATAAGAATTGTATATGAACATGCACGTGATCTTCCCTAGTGTACGGAAGTATGTGAATCAAGACTTATCTGGGAATTGCTAAACGTATACAGTTGCTGTCCTTGGAAATAACGTTCAATTTGTGCTTGAGTTACATACTCAATTGACTTGTTTAGCAGCGTTTGATGAGTGGTTCCATTCCAAGGAAGTCGTAGGCGAGGATTTCTTTAAAAAGGCTTTCACGATTGTTAAATCGTGTCAGATCAAATCGTGATATAACGCGTGACTTCTGCAATGGAAAAATAAATATGTTTCATTTGCTATTAGTTGGTTGAATATACCATCGTCTTATTTTTACAAAGAATTAAATACAATGTATGTGATGTGCAAAAAGTACAAAAATGGGGATCTTGCATAGGAGATGAGATAAGTTGATATAGAACAAAAAGGGATCTGAATATGAATAATTTCATAAACATGAGCCTGTTGTGTGTGGTTTGTCTGGAATTATTCAATATTTGATAGAATTATTAGAAGTGCCCAAGTTTTAAGATTTGTTCCTATATTTAGAAACCATTGGAGAAAATTGTGTTAAAGAAGGTGTATTTCATCCTATACAAGCATCCCTGATTTACCTCTCTACCAGTCATCCATAATCTTACAGGCCATTGTTATAAGATAATATAAAGCTAACACATACTATTTCTCAAGTTGAATTTATACTGATAATAATAATGATTAGAGGATCTTATATACCGCTTTATTACAATCTAGTTCGTAGGTTGTCTCAAAGCGGCTCACAAATTATTATTCGTGGTTATAGGGCGTTAGCTACGAGCCAATATCTTCCTCGACTCCCTGGGGAGCATACAGCCGGATTTGCCATTTCGGCGCTCACTGCTAACATTTAATAATTCTAACACTGCCCAACCACGTACTCATTTACAGCTGAGTAGATTGGAACAAGCGGAGTAAGTATATTGTTCAAAAAACCCTCACAGTGCCGTGATTTGAACCTACAATTGAGTCCGGCGTCCTACCACTAGACTACCGTGCATCCATGATGCGAATATGACAATATATATTGAATTATAAAGTGATAACTGGATGTAAACATTACAAAAACCAGAGTAGTTTAATGTTTTGTCTCATAAGATATGTCTGCCCATCCTAAGAAAGTCCTTTATTTTGATGTTCCATTTAGCGGAGCGTTACAGTTGTGCCCATATGACGATCCGCAAAAGGGACTGTGACGTTCTACGGGAACGAAACTGTTAGTCGGGAACGTCTCATTTTAGGGTACAGAGTTGGATCCAATATGGCGGCATTTGGTAAAACTTGTAACTTAAGGTGGTAATACGCACTGTTTATTTTTTTACGCAGCAGCCGTTAAGGCTTATTCCGGAAAAATCGCTCCCTTTTCCTATTAGATTATTAGATTTGCACGTGCAGGAACGTTATTTCGAACGCGCTGTTGCTTTAAACAGTCCAGGTAAAAGTAGGCACAACTGGACAGTTCCACTAAATGGAATTCACTACTATCCAAGAATCTCCACATTACAAATGTGGTTTGTACTTTGACCTCTCTTAGTTTCTACACTTTATACATTTTATATGTATAGGGACCTATTGGAATCTCTCCCTTTTACAAATGTATTCAGATTCCTCTACGACTCTTCTTGTCACAGGTTTCCAACTATTGGGACGAGCAAGCTTATTCCCTCTACGTTACAAAGGTGTTATGTACTGTGACCTATCAAATAGAAAAGATCCCATATCCTACTTTTTATAATAATGAAATATTTACACAGGACAAAACGGGAAAACAAAGATCAAGTATCACTTTAAAAAGTAAAAAAAATACTTGCTATGCTTTAACTCAAAGATGACGTCATCAACTTTTGTGCACCATTTTTTCTTGATGACATTAATTTATGATCGCCTGATGGCTTTCCACTGTAGTAACATCATATTTATTTCGCTATTCCAGAACATGTCCTTGGTTTCAGGATTTTCTTGATAGTCGAAGCCTGCTGACTTATGAATTACGTTTCTGTTTCCTTCAGGGGGACTGCAATAAACGTTGATGATATTTTTACTTTATTGTGACGGGCTTTCCAGCTAGGTAACAATTGTATTTCATTGCCTTCTATTCTTTAGATCAACTGGATTTTAAGGGGAGACATCATGACGGGTCTCAAATGTGGTTATAAAAACTGTTACTTTTTGGAGTATTTTGGTTTGCCTCTGGTATTTGGCTTTTATTGTTTTCAGTTCCCGTTATTGACCTTTCAGATCTCCTTAACTATGGATTTCTGTGTCTAACTCTATTATACCATTTTACTTAAAATTAACAAAAAAGAAGAGGTTCGGCCTAACGATTTATCTATTGTACGCAAAACTCAAGAAAGCAATCAATGATATTTTAATTATTTTTGGAATCATCAATCAAAGAAAAGAAAATGATTATCACTACAAAGGAGCTAACCAAGTAATTAAAGAAGAATATCACATCTTTAACGAGCAACACAATGGAATGCCCTTCGGACACTTCATCAGCATTCTTGCAACTAACATTGTTATCAAATGTGAAATTACATGTATCATTTATAAACGAGGTCATAAGAGTAACTAACGATCTAAAATGAACGCCATGTAATATGTTGCGTTCTCTGGCGTGCTATTTGATGTGTGATTATCTTCAGTATTGTACCATGTTGTTTCGTTGTCATTTCCCTAGTTCTACCTTACACTTTAGGAACACCTGGTCTTAATGTTTTGTCAATGGTCACTATACAAATCTGTCCTTTGTTCATATTTCCCCCTAATTGTAATAACCGTTGTGTTGACACTTCAGTTTTCTCTTGGTTTTTTCCCGTACGTCATATTGCTTGATTCACATAACAGTTGTTATGTGAATCATAGCATGTGAATCATAACATGTGAATTGTTATTGCCCTTTCGCGTTATTTTTCAAAATTTTTCGCGTTAATCTTTCCTTTGTTTTATCGAGTTTGAGTTTAAATTATGAGTTTGTTGACACTTCGTTATTCACTTGTTTATTTATACCCGCACCCTTAAATGTCTAAATGCAGTCGTAAACGTAAGAGAAAACAATGGTAAAATTACTGGTCATTTTCATAATTTCAGCATTTTTGAAGAAAAAAAACCCCAAGAGAATACCGAAGCTGTGAATTGGGTCAGGATTTTAAACTTACTAAAAAAATGCACCACCTCAGCTAGCTACATATGCGACATCATTTAACTAAGACAATACGTTCTATAGTGATTTTGGTTATTTTATATATCTGATCAATGAGGCCTTTTGGCATCTTGGTATTTTCATAACGTCTTTAGAATCACGAAGCCATGAGTTATAATGATCAACTTTCCAGGTCACACAGGTAAATTGTGTTCAAAACGACTTGAATAATTCCTCATATAATAACATGTGTGCATAATATAGCAATTTAATACAAAATTCCGAGCTTTCTAAAATGGAAGTCCATGAAAGGCCTTGTCGATGTCGACATCTTTATTGTTATTTGTATCTATCGAATTTCTTTACGTATGTATAAAAAATGCAACATATTAATTCACCTTTCATGCAAGAACATTCTGAAATCACTACATATTACAAAGTGGACAACGGTTACTGGCTTGTTTATGTTTTTGATGACGGCTACTTCTATTCATTTGACCCACGTTTACACCTGTCCTGATTGGTCAGTGATGAATTAAATACCTTACCAAATTTAGGCTTAGCTGATAACCAGGTTAAGATTATCATAAATCGCTATTGAAGTAATCAAAAATTAGAGAGTTATTATCATGACCTTATTAATTTAAAAAAGTAATTCTGATAAAATCAATTTCTCATTTCATTGCTTCGTCTGAGATTTCATTTCATCTGACATGGCCGCATACGATATTTTATTTCTCACCGCTTAAGTGTTTGCGATTGATTGATGATTAAATGAGAGCTGTGGATTGGTGACAAATTGTGCTGAAAACGAAGGTCATACCCGTAGGAAAACAGGAAAGTGTAAACCAAATGACATTTACAAGGCCGCCTATCGTAAACCTGACAAGATGGTGTCTGTGGTGGGATATGACATAACCATATTTGGTATACGTCGATTGCGCATGCAAAGGACGGTCTAATGATAGGGGCCTGTAGTGCCGGAGTTTAGTGTGATACACACCTTGCATTGTCGATGTGTGTCTGAAAAACCTGGTGTCTTGTGCATTCAAGATATATTCAAATTGTGTTTCTCTTAGAATTTTCTATGTCGATACAGGCTTGTAAACACTGCGCCAACAATAAATACTTTATCATGGTAATACTTAAATAAGACCTATCTCTTAAATAATTAGAAAATTGTAAAAGTGAACAACATGGTACATGTATCATACATAAGTTAATATCAAAGTATAAGAGTACAAGTATGTGTAAGTATCAGTGTGTAAGTGCACAAACAGAATAATGTTTCAATATGAATATGCAGAAGAGATTTAAGAAATAATGGCAAGAGGAACAAACATGACTCAACATAAAACACATGACCAGTACACTGTGAACCTATTTTTTTTGGTGAGAAATCAATTTTCGTTTTAATTAACAATGAGAATCATTTGTGAATTTAGAAAATCCATGAATATTTGTGATCCCAAGATAATTATTGAATATTTACATGTACATGTATCTTTATCCTTTAAATTGTGAGTACCTAAAATGTCCCCAATACTGTCATGCACATCTGCACATTTTGTCGACCCTTCAGAGTCTATGTTTTAAAGGTCACATACGACTCCAATACAGATTCCTCTGTGACAACCATGCCTATTTGCTGGCAGCAGTGACGTTTCTATATGCAGGATTCCCTTTACCTGACAAAGTCAAAAGTCAGTGCTGGGTGGTCATTTAGCCTCAAACCCCTTTGGTATTCCATGATCTTCCATGCTCAGGCATTGATTTCCTAAGATAAGATCTTTGTTGATGGAGCCTGACCTTCTCTAAATCCGGAAGCAACTGTCACATGTTGGTATAGAAGGTTGCCTCTAAGGCTTTCTTGAAACATTGTTGCGGGATTTGACTGACCAACTTCCGTTGTAGAAAGATTTCATTTGAACTCCTTGTAGTTGTAGGTACCTAGTAATAATTTTATAAGACGGATTGATGGTGAAGTCGATGTTATAGTACCTGGAGTTGAGGTTGTTACGAGCCGCACTATTGTGGCTACTGTTGATGTAGCAGATATCAAGCGTTTCCTAATCTCCTCTGCTAAGTATCCAGGCTACAAAATGTTCGGACGTATCTCTTGGTTATATGGATTCACATACTAAAGTATTGGTAGATGTCATGTCTCTTCGGATTTTTGAACTTGAAATGCGTTGGTCAGTAATAACAAAGAGGTTTTGTTGAAGCAGATGAACTGATATTTTGAAGAGTTGGTTAGTTTATTTTTACAGCGACTGCAGTTTTAACTAATGAAATATTTATAATCTGATTATTAGTGCATACCTGGCAGAAAGGGGGTTGGGGCAAACCTGAATGCCTTAACCATCGTACGAAGTCCACATTTTATATATATATATATATATATTTATCATTTTAAACACACTTTTCTAAGTTAAAAGATGAGTGTAGCATACACACATGTGATTGCACATTCAAAATTTAGTAAAATTTACAGTATGATAAATATATCATACGCTGCAACAGGTGTTTCGTTCTTCTAGGACTCATCAGTGATGCCAGGGACCAATAGTTGGAAATCAAGTTTGATCTAAACTACTGTTGCATCAGAAGGGGGATGTTTAAAAATCCCCACCTTATATTAATTTCAAAGTCAAAAGGAATACTGGTTGTTTCCAAATTAAACAAATATTAAAATGTTTATATTATGATTCGTATTACTACTCCAAAGCAATTGCTGAGGCAATCAAGGTAACGGCAAACCTCGGGGACTAAAAAATCCACCAGCGAGGATAAAATAAACTTTCACCCCCTTGGGTGAGATTGGGTAATCTCAAACCGAGGGGGGATATTCTTAACTTGTCAAACACGAGGCTTTGCCGAGTATTTGGCAGCTTCAGAATCTTTCCTTAAGGATTGATATTCCCCTTTCTAACCCTCAAGGGGGTGTATTGTGTATCATATGCATAATGTAATGTTAACGCTCAAGGTTAAATTCAGGGTTGACGTGACGTTAATGGATTGTTGTTGACGTGACGTCATACCATTTTAATGAATAGGGGAATTCCCCCGTCTCAACCCTAGGGTGAGACAAGGATTTCTTGCATACTAGACCGAGATATCCGCATTTCCGGCGGTGCTGGAAATTTCTATCCGACTCATGGGTCTGGATCGCTTACACGCGCAGGCTGGCGGGAGAATTATGGTAACCTTTCGAGGTCACGCTATTGTTCGTGACGCCATTCTATGACGTTTTGGGGTCAGTCAGGGTCATTGACATTAATAACAATTGCCATCCGTGCTGCATATGCGAATGAGAAATGTGCGGACAGTTTACAACTCTACTAGAAGAGCAGCCGTTTTTACGGGTTTTAGGTAAAATCAAGAAATAGAATCCATCCCTGATGTGAGGTAAGGATAAAATAATTCAAACCTTCGGGATAAAATATTGAGCAAAAGACCCTTGGGAAAGCCTCGGGTATCCAACTCAATATTTTATCCCTTGGGTTTGAATGACCATTTCCATACCTGACATAAGGGATGGATTCAATTAATATCAGACCGGTAAAAGTGTGGCTACACCTGTCCAGGGTAAGAGAAATGGAATATCCTTCAGCTCTGTTCGCTTTATTTTACAGGAGATCAGTTAACTAAAAAAATAAAGTAAGGAAATAGCTATTTAAATATTTACAACGTCAAATGTAAAAAGCCAAGGGAAATAAGCATGTTTACTGCATTGCATGAGCGTTTATTTCAGTTATGATAATTGGTGCTATGATGTAAAGCGCTAGTTAACAATTAGCGTGTTGAAATACAGCAAAAGGGTACAAGAACATAAACATATTTTTAACGTTGGGAGTCGACAAACTTTTGGCTGTTACAATCATTTATTCTGATTTTTTTTTTATGTAAACCCCTTGTGGATAAATTTGACTACAATTGATTAGACCTTTGTACATTTGAGAAGATGGAACCTTCGTCATCAAATTACCGGTCATTTTGTATGTTATTCATGGTGTTTCCCAAAATATCACGAAGCCAACAACCAGTTAAATCTTCTGTCTGGTAAATATATAGTCCACGAGTCACCACGGTGAGTAACGCGTGCCTTTAACTTTTATAGACAATGGACACGTTTTATGATCGCCATTGTTATCTCGAAGGGAAATCAGTTATTTCTATGTGTGATATGAAGGTTGGGTTTGTTTATACTCATTAGTGTATCTTGTGGTTAGTTAGCACTACACTACCCTAGTTCTCAGTATGAGGACGTGACATTACTTGGATTCGACTTGATTTACATTGCAGGTGTTGTCGATGACGCATAAGACGTTTACCCTTCCGGAACACCTGTTCTTAATTTCCTTGTACTTGTCCAATAGTTTCCATAGACATATTTCTTTTGTTCACATAGTGTCAAAGTTTTATCGATTTTGAGTACAAATTATGGCTTCGCTATTCTCTTTGTATTTTCATCGATCTTGACATGTCCTTATCTAATCAAAACCCAGATAGCTGTTAAATTCTCGGAGAATACAGTTTTAAATATAAACTTTGTTTTTTTAATATGTTTGTTTCCCACTCGTGTTGAAATTTCCGATGTTTATAGTCTCTCCGCATATTTTATTTTGGTTCCTGATACAGGGTAGGTTATATTTTCTGCTGTGTTGTCTCACAGTATTGCTCTGATACCCTTCGGCTTCCTTCTAAGTTTCGCCTATCGATCTGATTTTGTGTCGAGCTGATGTTTATATGGATCTAGTAAGCAACTCTTGCTATCGAAGACGTGGACCACTTTTCACTTGGGATGGGCTTTGTCTTTGTCTTTTCTTTTACACATTTGTCACGTTTTTCAAACGACATGTGAATACCTATTGTTCAACTGTAACCCACCTTGAAGTTTAATTAAGAAATAATCAACATAAGAGCGCTTGTTATGGTAAAATATATAACAAGGGTGAGAAAAATGCTGCAAATCAGCTTTGACGGAGGCAGCTGCAGTCTGAGTTAATTATTTTTTCCAATTTTCGCCCATCCCCAAGTTTATCTTGTACAATAATACGCAAATATATGTGAAAGATACATGTATCTATTCCACCACATATAAATTCGACTTAATGCATTTTTTGTGCAAAAATGTAACGTGCTCGTAATTTTCCTTTTATCATTTAGCCTTGCTCAGCTCAAGTATTTCTTTTGCAATATTCTCACGGATGCGCCAGCACGAATGAAAACTGAAGAAGCATTGTGCCTTAATCGTTAAATATATATTGCATTAAACGTGAAACAATTGAATATTCTACTTAACGCATTTTTAAGAACTCCAAACGAAGAAGAATATTATCCCGTAACAAACAGTTGAAGTGTTAAGAACGTTATAATGCCTTTCTATTATTAGTCGAGACATCAGTTTATGACGTGATCTTCTGTGATTTCATATTTACGGGCATTTCAATATCCTTCTCGCAAAATGTAACAAAGGTAAATTGGTAGAGAAATAATGAATGCTTTCTTAGGTGCAAAACCATTTTAACTCACTAGTGATTTTTGATATGATTAAAAAAGTAAAAGTTTTATAAATACTTATAAGAGTGTTGAAGATGGTTGCTAGGGTAGGTGTGCCCCCCACCACCCACGGAACAATGTCGTTGGTAGTGATATAATGTCTAATCAAAATAAGTAGATTTCCTTTACTGTATCCCAGTGGCATAGCAAATCATTTTTCGCAGTGTATGCTTACATAGATGAAAACGACCTCTATCAGGCCCTAGAACCAATCTCATGTTATAATATTGCTTACTAAAAATAAGTTTAAAAGGCCCTTAATCGATTATCAGTGAAGTCTATGATACGTTCCGTTGGACTTATATTTTCTAGTAATTTTTTTTTTTTATTTCCCTTTTTATGATTGATACGGACGGTACATTTTAGTCATAAGAAAAGACATTAATACAAATATTAGATTAAAAAATATAAAAAAATAGTGTATGAATGTATGATGCGCCACTGTATCCAAAGGTAGTAATTGTGACTTCAATAAATTTTGGCCTCGTAGTCACTATTTCAATTTGTAATTTATACAAAACGAGTCCTGAATAAGTATAACGGTAAGCTGATTGCATGTCAATGAAGTAAAAAAAACACCATTGAGGCGACGGTTGCGATTATCGTGAGGGTATAACGTTATGCTAATACCATACTGCGACTGATTTCAGTGAATCTACAGAGTACACTAGTAAGATGTTGATCTCATCTCCTACTTGTTGCTTTGTCTATGTACTATCCTGATAAAAGAAAAGTATATAACGACTATTTGAACGTTTATCAAGTTGTTTATAGCAACGGGTTTGCACTGATGTGAAAACCAAACCTTGCATAAGGTTCCACATTTGTTTAGAAATATTGGGAGCTGGATAGTTTGCCATGCAGAAAACATTGTGTACAATGATGCGTCACAGAATAAATGACCGTAAAAGGTATGGAAACGGCTTATTGTGACTTTCCAATCCACTGAAATCAGTCGAAGCGCAAACAGAAAACCTTACAAAACAACCGTTGCCGTTCAGATCTCTACGACAGTGGTAGTGCGCTCCAGACCCAGCTGTGAGGCTTTATTTAACTTATATGAGTTTAACTATGGGCTTTGGAAAATGTGAAGTTTGGTGTCGCATTATTGTTGAAAAGTTTTAACTGTGTAACAGACATGGACTAATTTGATATATCCTACAATAAAGTAGAAGAAAAAGGACATCAACATGTAGCTTTGTAAAGGTAACATGCCGCTCTTTTTTTCCTTATCAGCAGGATAAATATGGCATTTCTTATTTTTCTTACATAGTAAAATTTATTAGCTGTCCGTTAAAACCACACTCAGTGTGTGAAATGTGAAAAAGATGAATTAAAATGTATTTTCTTACGTACCGTAAAAATTCGATGATTCACATAAGGCCATGCATGCCCAATGGACCACTTTAAAATGACTATTTTAATGTTAGCACGCTTCGTGAATTCGCTAAAGCATGATAGTAACATAAACATGCCTTCAACCCTGCTCCTGGTGAGATACATGTACACGTTACACCAGTAGCCGTCGGGGAAAAGGCTTTGCACGCTTATACTCGACATAGATAAAAGTCATTGGAATTCGAATTTTTTTCTTCCAATATATCTATAATATTTACGAAATTTACTTTATTGTTTACCGCATTTTTTCCGACAGGTTGTGCATTGTAACTTACATTGATTTACATTTGTTGATTTTTTTTAGTTCGGATGAGCTAAAATTTGCCTAATTCTTCAGAGATTTTCGGGGCCTTGAAAAGCAGGTCTCTCGTCCTCTTTTGCGAAACCTGTTATGAAATCTTTCTCTCGGGTAAAAGTTTGCACAGTTTCGCATTTGACTAAACATTTTCCTTTTTCTCTTTTCTTTTTAAAAATCATCATTACCAGCAAACAATAATAATTGAGAAATACTAAATTAAAAAAGGTAATCGATAAAAAAATAAATAAAAAAAATGTGAAAAATTTAGAACTCGGTAAAATTTCCAAGAATATTAGAATGAAAATGTGTGATGTATATGATGACATAAACCTGTTATTTAAATCCATTTTATGTTCGGTAATGGAATAGCAAACATAAAATGCATTTCTCATTGAAGAAGGCCGTATTCACAGTATCATTTTTTGTTTTAATCTTATGATGAAATTATTTAACACCGAGGGAATCTTACATGTAGTAATATAACAAATAGCAAGAGGATTTAAGTACATCACATGCTAAAAACAAATATTGATCTTTTGTGAGAGATGTAGCTTGATGAAGACTATGGGAATATTTTATGGTGGCCATTATGATTTTAAAATACCGACTTATTTGTGTGGTAGGAATACAGATAGTTTTATCATGTTCATAAGTGTTCCCGTCACTACCTCAGTTCTCAATTAGAGGGCGTGGCATTTCTTTGATTTGCCCTATATTTACATGGCGGGTGTCGCGCATGAGCAGAAGACACTTATCATTCCGGAACACCTGGTCTTATTCTTCTTGCACCTCCTCAAAGAAACTAATGTAAATATTTCCTTTGATCAAAGTTTGCTCTTGATTAATTGATATTGAGCTCAAATTACCCTTTTTATTCACATTTAAGTTTGTTTGTTTCCGTTTGTTTTTCCTTTCCCCCCCTTTTTTGTCCTAGTACTCGTGCACATGGATTCGTCACTTTCAGTACAAAAAACCTGGTTATTTCTCGTTAAACCATAAAGGTAGAATGTTTTTTAAGCGTGGTTGACAAGAAATGCTTCCGGTTTCAATATGAAAGGAATATTTGTTCAGATACTAGTTCCTGATAAGGCAAAAGCTATTGACTTTTTTGAAGAGTGAAATGTTGAATGATAGTATGACGATCATTATGAATAGTTGACATAATAATTTTTATCTGAATCTATTCTCACGAGCCTTCCTAAACTTTAGGAACTTCACTTTTTTAAGATTTTTCAAAGAAAGCATTATAAGATAGACAAAAAATCTGTTAATAATGTATTACTCATTAATGCTTTCCTTATCAAAAACTTACGGTACGGAATATCAAAAGTGATGGAATGTGTATGTAACTGGGGCGTGAACCTTCTTTTTACAATATTTACCAAAATGACACGAATTCCTGCACTGCAAATATACATGCACAAACAATAACATCAGCGATAAGAACAGTCCCGGGTTAAATGTATGTATCAAAATATAACATGATTAAAACGTCGGTCCTCTGGCATCGGAACGCTGTCCCTTGAACCTGCCACGCTCGGCTCTTTTCGGTACAGTTTATCATGATTGGTCTAACAACGGGTGTCAGGAAATATTTCATCGTGATAAGCTTCTTTTTTTCTTTCTTTCAAATTCTTCTAAATAAAAGGGTATTGATATTTTGGACTAAACATATGCCATACGCTTAACTGTGGTGCAATTATCACACCGATATATGTCATTTACCTTTAGGTCTCTGGTGCATAACCACATTTTCTTCTATAGCGGTCCACGAATAATATAAAACAGTAATGTTGCGTTTTATCACATACTGTACTGTGTTATCTACTGAATAAATCCATTTTTTTTGCGTATCAATCCAGGTGATATGACCTATTAGCCATGTGATTGGTTGTAAGTTTCAATTGTTTCAATTGTGACGTCACGCCTAGAACAAGTACAAGACGTCACAGAGTCACGCACTTGAGTCAAAATGGCGGCATTTTACATTTCAAGGTTTCATGGAAATCATCGTTTTACACGAGTTAATACCACAAATCTTGATTATGTGATAAAAAGGATCTTACATTTGTTTTCATTTCATATAAAATTTATGAAACTCGCCAGAGGCTGGCTTAATTGAAAAATTCTTAGACTCATTTCATAAATCTCATATGAATTTGGAACTCATGTAATTAAGACTATGTATATATTTTATTGTCATTGTACATTGGAATAGGAGCATTTTTTTCTCGAGGTTAAATAATTTCCACTCCCCATCGTGAAACATTATTAAACGAAGGGAAGCAATTAATAATATTTCCCCTCCACAAAAACAAATCGACATTTTTTCATACCGATATAGAACAATTACACAGTACTAAAATATTATCAGAACTACTCGCAGCTATCATTTGTTGTTGTCCGGAACACTTCGGGTGTTATAGATTTAGTAAAGAGGCTTCGACAGGGATAATTATTCATATGCGGGCGACTCAATCAGATGGGGGAGACTCGATGTTTTGCCTCCCTGTCATATGATGTGTGTAAACCAATCGGACACACTGGACCATAGATAAGTGCTAGAATACTCATGGTAGCGTCTATGGTTACGCATATCTGTTGTTTAAATACAATCGTTTCATTTGGGCTCATTAAGATCATGAATATAATTAGAAATATCTCCGAACTCATCGTTAAAATTAATTCGTATTCTTAAGATTCAAAACAATAAGGACACTAAGAACAATCAGATATTTTCCAGTACAGTGTTTATTGACACAAGGAGTTTGGACCCAGCAACGTTAAATGGTTATCTGTGCGCTCCCCTCATATTTTGAAGGGAAGATAACAGTGTAAAAAGTCGTTTTATAGTTACTTACGTCAAGGTTTGAACGTATATTAAATTTTATTCGAGTTATCAAATAAACAAATCAAGCATTTGTAAACTGATTTATTTCCAAATCTCCCGTATCTAATGTCATAACATCTACATTTCAAGGATAATTGTATGTACCTTACAAAGTACTTTTCACGTTTGAGTTTTCTGTTTGGTTGGGGTAATTCTGTTTAAACATGTATGTGTACAAATAAAACGAACTCAAAGTGTTTTCGATGATAATGGATATTTTCACGATGTTCAACGTGTCGGGAGAATCGGTGAATCAGCACGAAGGTTTAGCCCGGTAATCCCCTATTTGAATTTCAAATGTGTGCTACGATATCTTTTAACTCAAAAACATAAAAACCCAAAGATACGTTTAGTCTCGCAAATTGCTTTGTTTCTAAATCGTTCTATTCTTTGAGGTATTAGTTTCGATTTTAAAGCGGTTTTGTTTGACGGAAAATCATTTTCAATATCAAGATACTATTTGCTGGTCAAAACGATAAAATTCACAATGGAATATGTAGCCGAATTTTCATAAAATGGCTTTGTAGGATCCGAAATTCTTTGATAAAAGTAAAATATTCACCAAATAGACCATAGATCAATACCATGTAGCGCATGCACCTTAGTTGTGTTTTTCTTTGTACTAGTAAAGCGTTTTAATATTAGGAAGCTAAACGATTCTAGATTTCTGAGCGAACCTTCACGTTCACGCAAAAGAGAGTGGATGTTTATTTTGTTTGGACAATATACATCACCATTCCTTCCGAATTCGATCTAACTAAAAATATAGTCCCTTTCAACAGTCTCATTGCACTGCTTATTAACATTCCAAGTATCTTATTGGTAGCATTTCGTTTGTTTTCGAGAGTAGTGAACGGAGTACAGATGGGCGATATGAATTTTTACATTCAGCCAATTTGAGATTGACGATTGATTGGGAAACCCAGATCGAAAACGATTATCATTCGTCAAGCAACACTAGAAATGGCATACTATTTAGATCTGAAAAAAAACCCGCACTACATACAAGTGAAATTCATAATACATGATACCTTGAAATTAACGTCTGAACTTTCCATGTAGAGTTTTGTAGATAGCGTGAATTTTTGTTGTATCGTTGAAAGTGGGTTTAAACACAGGAATGAGTCATTTTGGAAGTTCTGCATATGTTTAACACCTTCTCGAGTGGTTGCTACAGCAACCCGCATCCGGCCAAACTTTCCTGCTCATGGGGACCCAGGTGTGAACCGTTTGGTGTTTGTTGCAGCTCTCGTCGGATGGAAGTCGAGAAAAACCAGAGAAACATTATTCTAGAACATGTCCTAATTTGTTCTGAAAAAAACCGATATCTTTAATTGTAAATCTTAAAAAAATCACAATCGAAAGCCAACAAAAATAACCATTTGAAATGTGTGTCTTTGACAAATAGCGAAGCGGGACTTCGGGAATTGAAACGTTAAATGTGCAGCGAAATAAAGTAGCGCCAGCGTTTGATGTAAATTTACAGCGCAAACTAAGAGGAGAAATAAAAAATCAGTAAAACCGCCAATGTGTTCTAGACACGTTCAGTATGCTCGGGGATCCCTCCTCTCCCAGATCATCAACTGTTTGTTGGTTACGAAATAGCATAGCACTATAGCTGGTTGTACCCTTGTTCTGACTGAGCAATCTTTCACTTTCGATGGCAAACACTATGATGTTGGATTTGCTTGATTGATATTCATGGATTCCAAACCGGGAAAAAATGACGAAAGTAGTTGTACAGCTAGTAACAAGTGCCTGCGAATTTGTGTCCTGTATTGTTACGCTTATATTCATACATAAACGAGGGGTAGAACATGTCGGAAAAATAGTTAACGAAGGCCGCCTGCGACATGAGTTGATTATTTTCCCTACATTTCAAGATGCACTTGAAATACGCGTATGTATTTCGCAAATAAAGAAAAGGGCTTCGCATTGTAAAAAAAGCGTGGTTTGGTTTGATTTGGTTTAATTTTGTTTAACGTTCTATTAACAGCTAAGGTCATTTAATGACGTGCCTCCGTGTGTGTGTATGCAGGAGACATGGCGTGTTGGTGTGCTTGTCTCCTTTTGACAGCGCGGATCTGATGCCGACTTTATAGTGCTATTTCACTGAATTGCCATGCCGAAGGCACCCAGCATAGCATTCTGCCTGGTCACATTACACCGATAACGGATGAACCAGTTGTTGCCATTACCCTAAATAATGAACATTAAGCAGGGAATAGCAACTACCATTTTTAAGGACTTTATTATTTTTAGATTCTATAGCCTTACTCACCTGGGCAAACGCTCAACATTAAGGCCAAAAGTGAGGTGTTGCCAAGCAAGGCGCTAGGAAATAAAAAATAGCTAGAAGTAAAAAGAATGATAAAGATCCCGAAAATTGCAATGGACGAAACAGATTGCTTTGGATGTAAAAAAGAAAATAGCATGTGTAAACAATGTTTCCAGTTTCGGCAATAAATTGTTCATATAATCATAAGATAAACTTTTTTCGTGAGATCAGTTCAAAACGAATGGCGCATGAAAGAGTCAAAAGTATAAAAACGCTTACGCTTGCGCAACCGGAACATGCTGTGTCACCTCTGGTGATTTTTTTGTGTTGTGTCATTATGTCGTTCCTTTTACTTTGAACATACATATTTTAAGGTTACTCTTATTATAGTGATTTTCGCTCTGTAAACATTGCGCTTGTGTGTGATTGCGCTATCTTAAGTTTTTGTATTTAGTTTTCTATTGCAGTCAGAGTGCGCCAAATCATCGATACGCTAATCTGTTAAAATTCGACAATACGCTGAAAACTGTATCCGCTAAAATAAGAACTCTTGCAGTATTTTGTTGTTTCTTCAGTTCCTGATTTTGTCATTGAATATTGTTTTGTTTTGTAATTGTTTTATTTTTCCAAATAAATCTTCAGCATTAAAGCAATCAACACCATCAGACACTTCCAATATCATAATAAACATCATCTTCATCTATTCTTCATCCTCATCATTAGCATCTATATATATATCTGTTCATATTTCTCATCAATAAACCATCGCCATCAGTCATCATCATCCTCATCATCATCAATGTCTTATCACCTTCATAATTCACCTCAATATCAATCAGCATCTTCATCCTCATTATTAGCATCTATATATATATATATTCATATTTCTTATCATAAAACCATCGCCATCAATCATCATCATCATCATCATCATCAATGTCATATAACCTTCATTATTCACAACAATATCAATCATTGATCACATCATAATAATCCTCAATCAACTTTCAACCTTCATCATCATCATCATCATCATCATCATCATCAACAAGTTTTCTCATCAACTTCTATTATCCTTATCATTCACGTCAAACAAGCAATGATTACATCATAAATTTCAACAATTAACTTTCAGCATTCCCAATCATTAAACTATTATCTTCATCATGATAAATATAATTCATTCATCTACGCCATTATCATTACAATCAATCCTTGTCAACAATGATATATCATCATTCTCATCAATTATAAAAATCATCATTATTGTCATTGTATATTTATAATATGGTACTTTTTTCTATTACATAAATATTTGACTTTTATTATTTTTGAGATTGACAATTTGATTATCTTATGTCTAATATGTCTTGTTAAAATCGAATACTTTTAAATGTTCTGCTATATAACAACTCCACCGTCAGTGATGACGTCAATTTACATTTACATTTCTTTTTATCTTTAAATATATTTTCTTTACTTTTTATTCATTACCCTGTACATAAAAATGAAATAAAAAATGGAAAAGTGTGAATTAACAGCTCGTGAATCTCGTTTTAAACTCGACTATCAAACATGGCTACTAGAAAGTTGTGTCTTCACCTCCTTTAGCAATGTTTACGAAATCACGACCGGTAGGCGCGTTCGACTTAATGATAGATGGCGGGTTTGCGGTACGTTAGATCCCCGCCCGGCGCGCGAGAGGGACCAAGCTGTCAGAGTGTGTTGGCTCGCTTTAGATGACTCGTCCTCGGTAGCGCTTAAAAGGGATTAATAATGATTTGTTGAAGATGTTCTTGATTAGTTCTAATTGTGTTTCCCTTATGTGTTTTGTTGAACAAAATTAAAAATATTACGTTACGGATAGAGGCCATTTAGTCTGCCTTCTTGAATCAGCTAAACCTTTCCATGAAATCCACGACATCGGCGAAATCAGTTAAATAGACAAACGTGTTTTCGTGGTAAGCAGCGTTAAAACCGTGACAGACATATCGGTTAGTCTTAAACGTGACTAGTTGATTGTGGAATGGCATAGTTAAGTAACTGGTTTGTAGAAATTGTATGAGTATAAAAAGCAACTTTATTTCCAATAGCATCCTGTAAAAAAGCACATATGCTTTAGTTTGATCCGCAAATAAACTGGTTCACTTGTTGTCAGTAAAATAGACCGGGCGGAACGCTGTGCTGTGTGACTTGGGCATGTTTTTTTTCGTGACATAGAACTATAAAGTCGGCATCAGATCCGCGCTATCACAAGGAGGCAAATGCATCTAAACACCCTGCTTCCTGCACACATACACAAGAGCACGCATACACAACACTAATTGAGGCACGTCCTTAAATGACCTGTTAATAGGACGTTAAACAAAATTAAACCAAACCAAACCATTGATCCGCAAATAAAATCGCTTATTATCTAAAGACTTTGAATTAAACCAAAGTTCAAAGGCTGTTCATCATCAACAGCGTGGCAATCACCGACAGGAGTTATCTCCCTGGGTTGTGGAACTCTTGCTTACCACTAATTGATCTTAATGACTAGATTAGACTGCAATCCTGTGTACAATTATCAAGAATTCTTCAATAAAAAAAAAACGAGTAACAGTTTGTAAAATATCATCGGGATGAATTTTCAGATATATATTTCGATGTTTTTTCTTTTGCATGCAACAAATACATTTTGTTTTTTTCTCCTGCATCCATTTATAGAAGCATTGTCATTTGAGGAGCACAAAGGAAGTTGAACAAAAAAAACCCCAAATGATTGGCTAAATGCGGAAAATATGTTTTCTTTGTAAGGTGGGGTGTCTCTAATGTTAGTTTTATTATGTGATTAAGAAGTTTTATTCCAATAGTTACTTATTTGTACGCGCAAATTATGTATTCGTATGTTTTCATTTGCAAAAAAAATGTCACTTTAGAGTTGTAAATGGAGACACAAGAACATATTGTAGTTCAATGACTTGCAGTTAAAAGCGGTATGTTGGTGTATTTGCCTCTTACCGATAGCGCGGATCTGATGCCACTGGCACTCAGCAGGGAAATTTACATAGTCACATTCTACTGACAACTGGTAACCCAGTCGTTGTGCTTACCCTTTATGCTGCACGTTAAGCAGGGTATAACGCCTACCATTTTAAGAACTTTAATGCGGGAACATGACCCTCTGCTTGCTTAAATGGGCGAACATTCTGCAATAAACCCAAAGGTGAGGTGACGCCAAGGGAGGCGTTAGAATATATAAAGATCAAGAGAAGAATACAAATAATACACATTATTATCGCCAATGTGCAATTGTACTGTTATCATGTGCCGAAATGGCAATACGAATTAATCTACCTCTGGTTCCTCTACCTCGACCAGCATCGTGCTGTACATATTTATGTAGAACATGACCCTACCAGAGTACAATGTACAGTGTACATGTATCTCTATGGGGGCAATCCATCGGGTTTAACCCCCCCCCCCCCCACCACCACCACCACCAAAATAGGCATTGTTTTATGAAAACATCTTGTTATTACATCAAAATGTGAAGACGGATGTCTTGTGTTTATGAAACGTTGTATGGAAAATTTACAATTCCATAAGTTTTTAACATTATAGAAGACGTGAAATCATGGCATGTAATCTATATCCATAAATTGAGGGATGAGTGGAAGTTTATAGTTCTATGAATATATACCGACTTTAGGTAGAAATATGTAAGAGAAAATTGTCATTTACTTAAGGGATTTAACTAGACCCTTGAGGGTACAGTGTGTTTTTGATTCTCCGAGATGATCATTGTTTTAAAGTACATGTCTATTTGGTATGTGCTTTGATCCTTCAGATCGAGGTAAACGTTACTTGTGTTTGGCATTTTGAAATTGCTAAATGTCAAAGGACAGCTGAGAGCCCTCCGATTGTAAAAATACATACATGTATCAAAACACATATATCCATGGCCTTAAAATTGATACAATTCAGCTGGTCTATTTTAAAGCTCTTCATATAACTGTATTACCTTCGCGTCCACCCGTCATGCCAGCACCCGGCAAAGAAACGCGCTCTGGCATTATAAAAATCAGACATGTATATTTGAAGTTTGTTCTTCAGCAAGCGGACGTAAAACCACTCAAACAAACAAACAAGTACATGAACAATTTTCAAATTTGTACAAAAGGTTTCATTTAGGCGTCAGAAATTGCACGAATTTGACATTTTACAGAGCAGTGTCAACGCAAAAACATGCAAAATTTCACACTAAATGATGTTTATTTTTCAATACCAGCCACGTCACTGACGCCTTCGGTGAAAGCATTGTAGTTCGTTGTTCTAGAAGAAAAACATTATCTTTAAAAAGTCATCACATGCACTGAAAATCTCTAACTGTGTCACTCACCTTAAGCGTTGATGTGGCATTAGAAACCGTCAGCAGATGTTGGTCGTTACTTCCGACGACCGTGGACAGAGACGTGGATGGCTCAATACTGGCCACTTAAGTCACAAACTACAATAAGATGATTCAACATTATCTCAACACTACGCTGTGCATAACTAAACGTGTTTGTTCGATTGACATGAATGACCACGTCACAGTTTGTGTATTAGTAAACCGAAACCCTACTTTAACATCATGATCGTGTTTCGATCGAGACCCCAGGTCATGCTTCAAGAAAATTGAATATTTTTTTTATTGGAATTTGAAAATATGCATTGCTTATAGTGAAGAATGAGAAATGCCAGTACAATAACTTGTGCCTATGAAAATAAATACAATGCCCTCGTGTTCCCTCAAATCCTATCCCAAAACCCTACACATCCCCAATTTAATCATGTTTCACAAAGGTAAATCCCCAATGAAACATGGTCGATCGAGGGGGAAAGAAACATTCATGTTTCCTTACTACAAGAGCTATACATATTTATTGACCGAGATAGAAACTCTGAGAAGAAATGGATCACGTGTGGGTGACTTGAGCGCGGGAGGAAGACTCGACATTTTTGTCAATTGGTTTTCTTGTCATATCTTTAAACCAAATAAAATACGCTGTTATATAGGTTAGGATATCTATTGTATACATTTTTAAAGTCGGTATTGGAAAAGAACATTCTTATAAGAATAGTACGAAATTGACGGATAGATCCTACATTGTATGTAAGGTATGGAGTGTTTTAGTTGAAAAGAAATGTGTAAACTGCAAAAAAAACATGTCATCGAAAAAAATACCCTGTTCACAGAGTATTTCCTTGCTTTCACGATTTATAACACTATATACAGAAATACTGAGAGCGTAACTGGCTCTTTTATCTGGGATTGGTTGAAGTCAAGCTATCACTGTTGGGATTGGTTGAAGCCAATATATCACTGTTGAGATTGGTTGAAGACAAGCTATCACTGTTGGGATTGGTTGCAGCCAATATATCACTGTTGAAATTGGTTGAAGTCAAGCTATCACTGTTGGGCTTGGTTGAAGCCAATATATCACTGTTGAGATTGGTTGAAGTCAAGCTATCGCTGTTGAGATCAGTTGAAGCCAGGCTATCAGTGTTTGAATCAGTTGAAGTCAGGCTTTCACAAATGGAATTGGTTGAAATCAAACTGTCACTGTAGGGATTGGGTGGAATCAAGCTGTCACTGTAGGGATTGGTTGAAGTTAAGCTATCACTGTAGGGATTGGTTGAAGTCAAGCTATCACTATTGTGATCTGTTGAAGACCAGCTATCACTGTTGTGATTGGTTAAAGTCCAGCTATCACTGTTGTGATCTGTTGAAGTCCAGCTATCACTGTTGTGATTGGTTGAAGTCAAGCTATCACTGTTGTGAGTGGAACATTGTAGAAGTCTATTACTTTCGATATTATTGGAAGTCAAACATTGATTGGTAGAATTGGCAAAAGTCGAACGTTTACTAACGGGATCAAACTAAACCTATATCTTTCTGCTAAACTTGAATATAAATTTGTTGAAGCCTGATTGTAACTACTGAAATAAGGAAGGAGTCTAATTGCTATTGCTGAGATGGGTTAAAGACTTGATGTGACTGCTTGTTTCATGAGTTCATGTCTGCAATAATAGCACAGTAAAACATCGATGTATCGGCACCCTTTGACCCGCAAAAGTGGCATACTGCAATCAATTTTGTCAGAACCTATTTCCCCATCATTAAATGCACCCGATGTACCGCCAAACACGGGTACTGCCATAAGCAGAGTTGTTTTGAGTGAAGTTGTGCAAATATCCCTTTGTGGTCCCCAAACGCCGCTCGATAAAATAATCCCGTGTCGTTGATTTCACAGCTGACTGAGCTGAGTTACAAAACCAAGATTTAAGATTTGGTTTATTACAAAGGACAGGGGTAACAACTATATGTTTACCACTGTTCACTTTATAGAAGACAGAACAAGAAAAAAGAAAGAGAATATCGAAATTTCAACGAAACCATAATTTAACTTAAAATCGATAAAACTACTGCAGAAACGTTTACATGGAGACCCTTAAAAAAATGTACAAGGAGAAGAAAGTTAACAGGTAAGCATCTTCTGCTTCTTTGACGACGCCAGCTTTTTAATTTCAGGGTAAATTGAAGTATGTCGCGTCCTAATAACGAAAACTTGGATCACTTTAAGTACGTTTTAACAGATATATAAACAATGGCGTCATCAGTTACTTAAACAGTAAACGTATACGAGTAATGCGTCTTTTATGAACATAACCCTTTTCTGTTAGTTCGTGAGAAGACTTTAAATGCCTCACTGAGGAAATCTTATATATATAATAAGTACGAAGATTTAACGATAGTTTTAGCTATATGCATATAACTGTGTTTCTATCATTAGCGGATATTTTTTTTATGACAAGTGTTCCCAGATTTAAAACATGTTCTGTTAGTGCATATGTAAGCATTGATCTATTTTAAGTGCTGCTCGTAGGCAATAAACAAGCTAAAGAAAGCAAAAGAATACCGAAGAGTTAACAAAAACAATGTTTCTAACTGAAAATCGATGAAACCCAAGGCAAAATATGAACAAAGGAGAGATTAAAACGGAGAATATTGTAAAATTACAAGGGGAATAAGGGAATATGTTCTGTAAGATGAAACGTCTTCTGCTTTTTCGACGACACTCAACATGTAAAATCTAGGTCAAATCCAGGTAATGTCACGTAATCAAAGAAATAACCAAACCATAGGACACGCTAATGAACATGATAAGAACAGTCGGCATTTATAACGCACAAGGAAATAAAATGTATTTCCCAAGGAGATAATAATGCCGACTGTAAAGCTACTGATGTAGAAGAGTCTGAAGTTTTCAGAATTCAGGAGGGTATATTCGACATGTGGTCTTTAACTTTCTGGTTGTTGAAAGACAACAAATCATTCATATGTCGGCAAGTGGAGCTGATATACTTGGCAGGATGTGAGTTACATGACCCTGTCATAATTAGCTCTTCTGTGAAGTCAGCCTTACATGCCCAAGTCGGCAAAGAGAAGGACACATGTAACCTACACATGTATGCAAACGGTTTGCTTAAAGATAATTAAAACTGAACATAATCAACAGACTGACAATCAGAATCCCAATCATACTCATACTCACAATGTCATCAGCAGTATATTTTACCCTGGAGTTTGTCGTGTTTTCACCAAACCATGTTTCAAAATTGTTCACAACAACATACCTGTATGAGTAATGCAAATCGCCTTCTTTGAATAGCCAACTCTCATAATAAGAAAACGCATGTGTTTCTTCAGGAGATAGTGTACAATGGATAGTATTTATGGGAGGATCGGTCGAGTGGTTGACAGTCTGCTGGATAACCGAACTACTCGGTAGTGAAGCGGACGTAAAACCTATCAATCAATCAATCAATCAATCAATCAGAGTGGTAAACAATCCGGCTTCCACGCAGGCGGCCGGGATTCGATCCCCGCAGTCGTCGTACGCATGGATATTCAGAGAAAGTATTTCTTCTGCCCACACAACTCCAACAAGCCAAGTGTGGTGTACATTGGTCTGTCGTGGGTGTTGCAGTTACTGTGCTGTAACATTCAAGTGCTGTGGAACTATAAATGATGCCGTTGGAAGCACGGTCTCGATACATTACATCTCCAGCACACACGCAGGCATACAGAGATAGGGAGGTATTAGCCAAGTGGCATAGGACTAGCAGTTAGCGCCTGATGAGGCAGGTCTTGCGAATTCCTCAAAAATTGTATAGGATTATTGTATATGCTTATTTTATTAATTGTATACCTATGTCCTATAAAGCGCTTTAGAGTGGCTAATGTAAGCTAGACATGACGCTATATCAAATGCTGTATATTATTTGTTATTATTTATGCAGACAGGTACTTCATTTAGATGACCAGTTAGCCTATAGCTGTATGGAGATGTCATACATCCTGAAGGTGCAGTTATTCTTATTTTGGTAAATTTAACTGTTGAAGCGATTACTTGTCATCGAAAAGCTTGGAAGCAATGTGTTTATAGTAACGTTAGGACATAATTGAAACGCACAGTTGATCGTTCGCTTCAAGGGACTCGCGGTGTAGGAATGGAGCATACTGATGTTAACGGCATCTTAATCCTTGCTTACGAATTCGGCATTCATAAAATGTCAGATTACCAAACATAGTTCAGCAATTATACTAACTTATTAAAAAGACAATCAAAGTGACGAAAAATGCAAATTAAAAATAGAATTAACACTTATGTTTAATTAACACCTCTGCCATCTTAAGGTATGGCCAGGGATTTCATAAACAGGTGCTCTCATCACGTTGGAATACAGATGAACGCATTAGTATTACTGCAAATATTTTGACTGATATACATGTAGCAAAGAAAAATAAAAGTATGCTCTCCATTTACATGTAGATATTTTGTAAACAACTTGGACCATCATTTTGATATAATGCGTTTACTCTCTCCACAGCCTCAATGGTGGTTTGTAATAAAAACGTAAATGCTGTCTTAATAATTTGATTGATTGATGTTTAACTTGAAGATGCCGCAGGTTTCCACGTAATTTGATGATAGAAAAGTGTGTACTTTAGACTTTTAACAACCCCAGTTTAACTGAAATGCAAATCGGTGTATTGACATTTTGCAGGAAGATTAAATGTATCTTCTAACTTTAACTTTTATTCCACAAATGTTTGATTTTCTTAACCTCTTATTTGAATAGGTATCCAAATATTTTACGTTATGAACTAGTATTTTCACCAAAACACGTGTTTATAAGCTCATACATTCTCTGATTCCATACGAATAAATTTAAATACTGAAAATTTGGTTTCTGACATACATACTAGAAGTTAAAACGTCATTTTTCTACATTGTTGCATATGGCGTAAAACAACAAATTAACGTAGTTAAATATAAAATGATGAATTGCGTATCTTTAAACTTGTCACGAATGCATACACTGTACCGATTGAAGTGAATTCAATATCAACAAGCCGATGGACTTCTTAGTTTAGGAGAAAATCGACATTTTATGTTAACGTCTGTTCAACAAACCTTTCGCGACGACCATGTTAGGATGTCTGAATCGTGGAAAGGCTTGATCCGTTTAATTTTCGATTCGGTTCAAACGCTCGCAAGAGTGCTTCGAGTCCACATATCAACCATAGGCATACATAGATGTTCATGCTGTATATTTATGCACAAGGGACCTTATGGTATAAGATTCATGAAAACGAATTATATACACCATACATCATATTAATATTGTACATGATGATGTTGTTATGATCCTTACGACAGGAATGGGAAGCAATCGTTTGAGACGTCAAATTCGAAGTACTTTGTCAAAAGTAATATGAATCTTGGGGTAAATAAATTGAATATGAACATAATAAATCCCGGAAGATATTTTTTATTTCTGTATTAGTTTGAAAATTGAAATTCTTATTTCTGGTTAAATCCATGTTCACCAATCACAAAAATTCTTACCGAAAGTACCAGCAAACTCACGACGGTTCCAATATACGAATTGAAAACGGTCTGTTAATGAAAATTATGTTATTGAAATGAAAGATGGACCACAATTAACGGCAGTTTCAAGTTAAGCTAGTGTTGAATTGCTAAAGCAGAGAAACCAACGAGATGGAATTTTAAAGTCAAAAAGTCGTTAAATTCAGATTACTCCATATTTTTGTTTGTTTGTGGTTTTATGACGTTGCTTGAAATTCACATTACTAATTCTTCTTATTTTATTTATAGCCTATATATGTACAACTTTACTGATCTCTAACTGTGGACTTGAGTATTTTATCGATTTAAAATTTAATAACGTTAGTGTTGATTTTGTTGACAATCATAGGGAGCTCGGAGTAATTTTGGATGAAAATTGTAAGTGGAGTACCCATATTGAAAATATTTATATAAAGGTATCGAAACAGTTAAGTGTTTTACGTAAATTGAAATATATTTTGAGTAGAAGAACTTTAAGTAAAATGTATAGATCGTACATTCTTCCTCTATTAGAATACTGTTGTGAGGTACGGGATGGGTGCACTCTCGGTGACGCAGACAAATTAGAAAAACTTCAGATTGAGGCGGTAAGGATTATCACCGGGTTACCATCTTACTCAAGTAGAGAATCATTGTGTTTTGAAACTGGTCTAGAAACGTTATCTGAACGTAGAACTCGGCGGAAATTACAACTGTTTTATAAAATCCATAAGAATCTTACACCTAACTATCTTACCTCTTTACTTCCCCCTACAATTTCAGAAAACACACACTATAACCTCCGTAATGCTGAAATTTACTGTATACCTAATTCACGACTTCAATTAACAAATTTGTCTTTTTTCCCCCTCCACAATCCGACTCTGGAACCAGTTAGACCTTAATATAAGACACAGCGTTTCATATACAGCTTTTAAAGATACTCTTCGCAGGCTTCATACATCAGAAGTCCCTATATATTACTTCCTTTGTGATCGAAAAAGTAATATTTTACACACCAGATTGAGAAATAACTCTAGTACCTTAAACAATCACTTATTTTATGCTAATTTAATAGATTTTCAGCACTGTCAATGTGGACATCCTATCGAAGATACATATCACTTCTTTTTTACTTGCAATAATTATGTGGATCAGAGAATTAAACTCTACCGCGAATTAAANAACGTTGGAATCATAACAAGGCAAGTTTCTGTCTGTGACAGCTGCCAGTAACTGTCAGAACTGCTAATAAGCATATGGTGCCATGTCTTTTTCTGATTGTTTGATATATCTTATATGCTTTTGTAAATAGTGACACAATATTTTGCATGGTGCGATATTGGTATATTATAACATACACAGGTTTCTCTGGAGTGGGGCACTTGAACAGAAATATGGTAATATTTAAGTTCAAGTTTGTGGCGTTTATTTTGAAGCAAGCCCCATCTTTTTTGGTTCTTTGTACCCCTTATTATAAAAATCAACACAAAGATGTATACATATGTTCGATTTCTGGCATTTAGAATAAATGCTCATTTTCGACAATTTAAGTGTTTGTTATTTTATCGACAAAAAACATAGCAGAGTATAACCTGTGTGTGCTGTTGGGTTTAATGCAGACTAAACACGATAATATAATGATATTTTCAGATGAAGTAAGATAAATCCTAGCATAATTGAGTTTCGAGTTACGACAACAATGATGTGCAGGCCCAGTACTGTGAACTATGGTGCTATTGTTTTGCTTTAGTATACATGCAATGAGATATTTGTTGCCCTTGTCGTAGGGAAATAGTAATTTTTGTTTCCCTTGATTAATCATGTGTACTTCGGGCTCCGCCCACCTGAAACATGATTGGTACCAGAAAAACAAAGAATTATGATGCTTTTTTACACTGCATGGTATACCACAAGGGTACTAATGAAATGAAAATGGTGATAAGTAAGCTCTGTAAAGTCGACATTGTCATTGCAGTAGGGTCATAGTATTTTTGTTTCCCTTCAAATAATCATGTGTCCTTCGAGCTTCGCCCACGTGAAACATGATTAATATCACAAATGTATTAGTGTTTTGCTCCATATTGTCCACATTGTTTTTCTCGTTTTGACTTTACAGTACATTTGATTGTACTTGTACGTCACCATTCCCAAATGCATTCTGTTAAAGATATATGTTTGATGAGCACTAAGAAATGTATTGCAGATCGTTTCGTTACCGACTTTGAGATTGAGAGACTTTCCGTCAATTTTGTTTTAACTTTACAAAATAACTAAAATTTACCTGTTTATCATACATTGTATTTGATATTATTCAATATAGTTTTGTTCAAATATATTGCATGATGCGTGGCAGAACCAAAGAAAATACATTATATTTCTGTGTGTTTTAGTTCGGATTATGCAAGCAATTTTACCAAATGGTGATCGTGTTTCTATGGTTACCATTTCCGTCAAGCGACAAACCGTTAACCGGAAACCACTCGGGAGTTTCCGTGAAAGTTTGATTTCACGTCAAGACATGATTGATCCACGATTACCCTAAACGTATGATGGAAAGGACTCGAAAAGCTTCCGATTGGAAAACGTTCACGTGTAATAGCCTTTTGTGAAACGCTTTAATAACCACGATTTGCGTTCATACATGTACAGTGTATCGACATGAATGTTAGAAACAAATCTATTATATAAAAATATTGACATTCTACATTTATTGGTTTTAGTAGCCTAAAATCAATATAAGTTTCCCCTGATCTTATTCGGTATTTAGGAGTCTGTATAGCATTTTTTTAAGATATCTATTGACTATAGCTAAATGTTTGCCTCTTACGATCGTCTTACGTTATTTGAGGCTGGAGGAGAAGCATCAAAAGGACATATATATGTGTAATATGAACACAGTTTTTTCCAGTGTTGTATATGCAAAGACTTGCAGCGGGAATCATGGATATATATGTATGACATACATGAATATCATTCGAGTGCTGTTTGCGATGACAGATAAATAAAAAATGTATGGTATTGCATTTGTTATAGTAATAATAATTCGAATTTCCTATGTACTGCTTTATTACAACCTAGTTCGTAGGTCGTCTCAAATCGGTTCACAAATTATTATCCGTAGTTAGAGGGCCTTTGCAATCAACCAACAAGTTTCTCAACTCCACTGGAAGCATGTAGCAGGTGCTGCCATTTTGGCGCTCACAGCTAGCATTCAACAATTCTAGCACTGCCCAACAACTTACTCATGTACAGCTGAGTAGACTGGAACAAGCGGAGTAAAGTTTCTTGTACCAAGATACGACACCGTGCCGTGGCGTGACTCGAACCCCGGAACCCTTCGGTCACGAGCCTGGCGTCCTATCACTAGACTACCGTGCCTCCAAAATAAAATGTCCCAGGTGTCCGCGATACGCCTGTTATATTTTGTGCAAAGTAATATTTCAGTGTTATCCAGTTTTAATATTCAATTGATATCCAAAAACGAGTTCTGGCTATTTAGGTAATGCATCATCTTATATTTTTTGTAAAAAAAACCACCCATGTATAACATGGAATGAAACCAGGCTGCAGCAATATAGTTTGATGTACAGGTATGTAATACATCTTTTTTATTACTTTCTGAACACGTTTTGTAATGATGAGCAAGAGAAAGAAGGAATACCTACTAGCTACAGTACAGTTAAACCCTACCGCACTTATAAACCTGTTTATACATCGAACCCGAGAACAAAAAAACAAGGGCAATGTGTTAAAGTCAATTACTTATCTTTTATAGGTTGATGTTAGATTGTTTATGTGTTCTACCGCTTGTTGTGATAGACTACTAAATCTATTCGTTCATAATTTAGAAACGATTCTTAACGCTTGAACGTAAACCTTCGACATAAATTATAAGTAATGCTTGGAGATATATACTAGTGCGTCAGCAGAAAAGGGACAAAATCAATCACAGTCAACATACAATGACCAAATGTCCCACAATGTAAACAAACATGGACAAGATATCGTACACTGTCAAAACACAGACAAAATATACCACAGCGTCAACAATGACAATGACCATGCTGTCAACACACATTGAAGAAGTGTTCCACATTGTCAACAACGACAAAATATACAATAAAGTCATAAAGAATGATAAAATATATCACATCGTCACCAAACAATGAAAAAGATACCATTGCCGCCAAACATGAGGAACAGCATACCACAGCGTCAACAAACAAGAACAATATATACCACAGTGTCAACAAACAACGACAAAATATACCACAGTGTCAACACATAGGGACAAAATATACCACAGTGTCAACACACAGGGACAAAATATACCACAGTGTCAACACACAGGGACAAAATATACCACAGTGTCAACACACATGGACAAAATATACCACAATAACACGCAAGGACAAACTATACCACAATGTCAACAAACAATAACAAAATATACCACAGTGTCAACACACAAGGACAACATATACCACAGTGTCAACAAACAAGAACAATATATGCCACAGTGTCAACAAACAAGGAAAAATATACCACAGTGTCCCCCCACATGGACAAAATATACCACAATGATAACGCACAGGGACAAAATATATCACAGTGTCAACACACATGGACAAAATATACCACAATGAAACCACACACACCAAAACTATACCACAGTGTCAACAAACAAGGAAAAATATACCACAGTGTCAACACACAAAAAACAATATATGCCAAAGTATCAACAAACAAGAACAAAATATACCACAGTGTCAACACACAGGGACAAAATATACCACAGTGTCAACAAACAAGGACAAAATATACCCCACAGTGTCACCACACAAGGACAACATATACCACAGTGTAAACACACAGGGACAACATATCCCACAGTGATAACACACAAGGACAAACTATACCACAGTGTCAACACACAAGAACAAAATATCCCACAGTGTCAACACACAAAAAACAATATATGCCAAAGTATCAACAAACAATAACAAAATATACCACAGTGTCAACACACAGGGACAAACTATACCAAAGTGATAACAAACATGAACAAAATATACCACAGTGTCAACACACGAGGACAAACTATACCACAGTGTCAACACACAAGAACAACATATACCACAGTGTCAACACACAGGGACAAACTATACCAAAGTGATAACAAACATGAACAAAATATACCACAGTGTCAACACATAAGAACAAAATATACCACAGTGCCAACACACAAAAAACAATATATGCCAAAGTATCAACAAACAATAACAAAATATACCACAGTGTCAACACACAGGGACAAACTATACCACAGTGATAACAAACATGAACAAAATATACCACAGTGTCAACACACAAGGACAAACTATACCACAGTGTCAACAAACAAGAACAAAATATACCACAGTGTCAACACACAGGGACAACATATCCCACAGTAATAACACACAAGGACAAAATATACCACAGTGTCAACACACAAGAACAAAATATACCACAGTGTCAACACACGGGGACAAAATATACCACAAAGATAACACACAAGGACACACTATACCACAGTGTCAACAAACAAGACCAAAATATACCACAGTGTCAACACACAGGGACAATATATACCACAGTGTCAACAAACACGGACAAAATATACCACAGTGTCAACAAACAAGATCAAAATATAGCACAGTGTCAACAAACAAGAACAAAATATACCACAGTGTCAACACACGGGGACAAAATATACCACAATGATAACACACAAGGACACACTATACCACAGTGTGTCAACAAACAAGATCAAAATATAGCAGTGTCAACACACAGGGACAAAATATACCACAGTGTCAACAAACAAGATCAAAATATAGCACAGTGTCAACAAACAAGAACAAAATATACCACAGCGTCAACACACAGGGACAAAATATACCACAGTGTCAACACACAAGAACAAAATATCCCACAGTGATAACACACAGGGACAAAATATACCACAGTGTCAACAAACAAGAACAAAATATACCACAGCGTCAACACACAGGGACAAAATATACACACAGGAACAAAATATACCACAGTGTCATCACACAGGGACAAAATATACCACAGTGTCAACACACAGGGACAAAATATCCAACAGTGATAACACACAAGGACAAAATATACATATAGCGTCAACACACAAGGACAAAATATACCACAGTGTCAACAAACACGGACAAAATATACCACAGCGTCAACAAACAAGAACAAATATACATATAGCGTCAACACACAAGGACAAACTATACATATAGCGTCAACACACAGGGACAAAATAAACCAGTTTTAACAAGGAAGAACACAGTATGCTACAGCATCAACACACAGACAAATTATACCACAATGTCAACAAACAGGGACAAAATAATCCATAGCCTCAGCAAACAAGGACAAAATATATAATGGTGTTCATGATCAAGACAGTACGCTTCGGCGTCAATAAACAAGTGCAAGATATACCAGTGTTAACCAATAAGGACAAAAGATACCATTGTCAACTGATTATGACACAATAAAACAACAATGTCAGCAGATAGGGACCAAATATTCCACCGTGTCAATAGACACATCCTCATAAGACAAGGGCGAAATAGTAACACTGCTAGAATGAATTTCCCTTTACCCCAAGTGGTAGCGTGGCGAGAGCACTACATGTTCATGTAGTTCGATCGTATGTGGAAGCACAATATATTTTCTCTCCTGTTATTAACGATGTTCCCGACCCTCCCTGTGGTGTTGTTGTGGTGTTCAAGGACGACCACATTTCAAAAAGGTAGAAGTGTGGTTGTTTCTAATTTTATATAGGATTACGGGTGTTTTTAGCTTTGTACTTGAGAGACATTCCCTTTTCCTCCACAAGAAGAGCGGAGAAAATAAAGCTTGGGGTTTATGTTTCGAAGCAGCATACAGTTCCCTTACCTGTTGATCAAACAATCATGTTTCCCGTCTTCAAGAACAATAAATATACACGTGTGATATTTTACAGCTATAAAAGACTACAAACATATTTTAATAGTTTACTGCATTACTTGTTTGTTCTGAGCAATGCAACGTTCAAATACTGGTAATGAATCTACTTATATTACCCCAACGAGTTTGAATTCTGAATTATCCAGGCCAAAGGTGCAATAGGCTCGAGTAATCTTCAAAACGATACTACATATGTAACCAATATATTCCGGGCGGTCTTGTAATCTACAAAACGGTATTAACCAATATATACTCCAGACGGTCTTGTAATTTTACAAAACGGTACTAAGCAATATTCTTGACGGTGATATCAACATAAAAGATTAAGGTACTCAAGAGTACCAGAGTAAGACAAGAGATGCGGGCTCGCGTCACTTTCATGAATTCCATATTACCCTTCGGAAATATGAATATAATATTAACCCGCATCTCCGCCTAACATCGCAAATGACAATAAGTGTATCATATAGGATGTGGCGGTCATGGTAGAAAACGGTATATTTAAATGTTTAACTGCCACATGTGGTACCGGAAGCGCTTACTCTTTCGGAACACGTGGTTCCGCAACGAATGATTCTTGGATGCGCATAATAACTTTTTGCTTTAACATAACCTAGGCCCATTTTTTTTTCATATTTTGGTTTCGATATTTCAGTTTCGATTGTTTCTCTCTGTGCGCTCATACTGTTGTATATTTCTATTCCTCCGCAATTCAGTTAAGGGGACGTGAGTGTTTGCCTCTCCGTCTGTCCGTTCGTCCGTGCGACAGCTATAGTATACACTAGAAGTCCTACAGTCATCAAACTTCATATATGAAAACTTTTTTTTTGGTTTACTACAGCAATATGTCAAATGTAGGTCACTGTGACCTTTATTTTTCACTTCACTAATTGTGGTTACACGATGGGTTTGGCTCCATTAATCTAAATATTAGACTGCCATGGTAAGTATTCATCAAAAAAATGTCATGCTTAAGCATGTTTTTTTTTTCCATCAAGCCAACTTATTTCAAACTTGGAAAAATCATGTGTCAAGGTAAAAAAAATCTACATGCCAAAAAATAGTATTTGGCTTCAAAATTCTCTAAAAGAATTACTCAAATGTGGATATTTATTCATTCATAACCGGAACAAGAAATGTTACTTCAGCATAGAGTCTGTACATGAGAACGGCTTCGGAAAACGGGCTTAGTATTTACCAAACTACACAAGATGAATCTTCAGGATTATTACAGCAATGAGACAAATGTAGGTCACTGTGACCTACATGTTCCACTTCACCAACTTTGGTTTGAATTCAGTATTTTATCCCAGTTACCCTATTACTAAAAATCCGGCAATCAGCAAACTTCACATGATGAATCTTGCGAGGTATTACAGCAAGTTAGAAAATGTAGGTCAAACAATGTATATGTTTCGCCTCTTTGACTTGAGCTTGGCTTTTCGTTTTGCTGACTTTCTTTGATTAGACTTTGACTTTATCTAGTTTACCTCCATTTCCATCATCGCGAGAGAAGGGCCATAAGTATACAACCGTTTTCGTTTTTTAACTTATTAAAAAATACCATATATATGGATAATGGCGATTTTTAGATTAATTGGTAATGATCTAATAATACAGATTCCTAGCTCATTCGCTTTGTCTGTGGTAAGGTTCGTCTGAGAGGAAAGAAATCAATACATATCTTTGAATTAATACATTAGCACATTAAAAGATTCATGACATTTAATTACCGTACTAACTCAAGCCAATGACGATATATCAAGCGGTTCGATTAGTTCACTAACTAAATTTTCTCAGACGAAATACCCAAGTCTATATACGTAGTGTGGATACCTCCACACTGTATCCTTTCAGCGAGTAGAAATCTGTGATAATTTGATGGATAACTGCCATTAGCTGTTCCCGTGTTTTCGATATCTTAACTGAAACAGGTTTGTAGGGGTCCTCTCATTTGTACCTATCCTACTGTTTGTATTTGCTGTTAAATCACTCACAGCCGTTCCCTGTCTCCTCGTGTCTCTAAAATCCTCTATCTATCGTCCCGACTGGGCTGTAGGGAAACTCCGCTATTCTACCGATCAATCGATGATGCCCTTTGTTACGTATCCTGCGATTGGCTAAGATCGCAAAGCTACCGTCAATGCCCATTCACCTTAAAGACGTATGTAAAGTGTTAGATGAGAGGAAATAGGTTGTTTTCACACACAATATAAGTAGAAATCGCTTACAGGTGTAGCGTATCACTATACATGTGTGTTGATTGGCGTTCGATAGACCCCCATTAGGACTACAGCACTAGTTGCTGTGTCGGTCTCACTGGTGACAGAGCGGAGCACGCGAGGGCCTTGTAGGAGTACTATCAACAACGATGTTTATGTGAAAGTTTTATACGTGAACCACATGTGTTTTAGGAGTAGTTCTTGTTTACAAGTGTGCTGTGAACACGTCAGTTCTGCTATTGTATCATGGAATTAGCGGTGATTTTAGTATGCCTGGTACTGAGGCTGGTCTGGGTCAAAGGTAAGTAGTGATGTCACCTGTCTACGTAACACTAACTTGTGGTAGATAGCTACACTGTGAACTTTATTAATTCAGAAGAAGTTAAAGGGTGTGTGTGCTACATTGGTTTGTGCAGTAAAAAATTCCGCTGAACACATACCGGAATTTAAGTAATTTTTAATGCTTCCCCCAAATGTTACAATTTTTGTTTTATTCCGACGTCCGTAAGCGTTAAATTGTCTTTAAATGATGCATTAGTTGTCGAATTCATTTTAAGACATACGACAGTCTAGGAACTGGCTTACCGGAAATAGCGTGATGCTAACGAACGGATGCGTACGCGTCGTCATGGAGTGATACACGTTGCTTATAAATCTTCAAGTTGGGTCAAAAAGTCATGATTTTGAGTGTAACATACTGGAATTTATTAAGACTTGTTGCTACTATTTAACACACAAACAATCTTGCCGTGCTAAAATTTCTCCCTGATTGCAGGCAAGGTACCACCGACTCTTCAAGCCAACAGAATCATAAATCAGGATTTTGATGGATCAGTGTGAGCAAAAAAATGAGCTCATAGCCTTGAGCCATTATATTTTTAAGGACAAGACATTTATGTCATCCGATGGGAGAAAACGATAATTTAGTATCCATTTGTCTTCAAATCCCTGCAGAAAACGCATAAATGAAAATCAAACCTCGCGACGGCAGAGTCGCTATTTCCTTTGGCGTATTTCAAACTCGTTCGCTATCGCTTTTATCATGAGTGTCTCGTACAAGCTTACATACTTGACAATTCTAAACATGGTCTCCTTGTCTTGTTTTCGTTACATCAGTTCCAATAAATGATTCGGTGAATTGGTTACCTTGGGGGTTCTGTGCGCTCGATATGCGATTCGGGGAAACACGTAGGCATTTAAGTCTATCAATAAAATTCTCCGGTGGTACCCATAGGGTAATTGTGTATAAAGAAGAGTTTAAATCAAGTCAATTCTTGGAATGCGTGAAAAAACACTTCCAAATGCTGTTGGATTAATACATGTACTTCAAAATCGTGTTTAATTTAGCAACAGGAAACCGTATCAAAAATATAACGAACGAAGCAAAAGGCAGAACGTAATTCTAATTGTAACCAAGAAGCAATAACGCTCTCTACTTCCAATTAAACAATCAATGGTTTGGTATACCAGTCAACAAGTATTGATTAAGCGGTTTGCCATTTGATCTTAAGGTACATTTCTTCATATGGTGCTAAATAAGGACGGACGTAATTCTGTATGAACAGAAGGATGCATCGATATCAAACAGCCATATGTTACCGACTATTAGAGTATAAATATTACAGTACCTGTAGTCAAGCCATATGATACACGTAACTATGGAGTTTCCTTTCGGAGATCTTGACATATTTCCGCCACACGCCATCGGTGCATTTTGTACCTACGGATGTAACAATGCGCCGGAAATGAAACATTCGACTACCTGATATAAAATAAAGAAAATACCTGTGCAATTAACATCAAAGAGCACAGGTAACCGATTTTGAAAGATGAACAGGTGCGTGTTCGTCAATGTGATAAATTATCCAGCGGCGTATCATGTGTTGAACGAGATGACGGAATCGACAGTTTTGTACAATTATCGCATTACGTTCTCATCATACACTGTCGGCACGCGAGGCGTTTGGAACTTAGCGATTGTTTATGTTTAAGAACAATTCCTTGGCGTTCGATATTTTTAAAATTGAGTTTAGCTTGTCTAACGGTGTCAGTAATATACAGTTGTACGTGCCATTTATCGTTTGTTTATTAGCTAAGGCAGGGCAGATGTACGATACTGTGACACCTGCAGCACGTACACGTGCGCACGTGACCCGATATGTGTCCGTAACGTTAAATATCAGTGTCTGCATCAGACCCCCTCTTCTCTGTGTTGTTTGAAGGTCATGAGTGAATCTGATACCAATGTGTGTTATGCAATACAGATATGTAAATGGCATTTATGTATGACTTACTTTCCGTGTCAACAAAAAGTTTCTCTTTAATAGGAAAGCTGGCCTGTCCATCACGTTACATGAAATAAAAAAAATAGTCATTAATTTTATAGATAAATTGTTCAGAAAAGTGTGCTTCAGTTAAACATGTTTGATTACCAAGACGCAAGCCGCTTTCTATACAGGTAAAAGTTGAAGCTGTTTTATTTTTTTAATTATTAAAACTGAAAATAAACACCAAATAAAATACACTTACCCCGAGATTCAAATTGATTTAGAAAATCGGCACAAATATGCTCATAGTTTTACACGTATAATATAAAAATGAATTTTGAATATTTGATTTGATATTAACGTTATATGAAGTTAAAATACATGTATATCGGATACAAATAACTACGATTTAATATACATATACATCGTTGAGGCAACTAAATGCTATGAATAATATACAATGCATAAGTGGCTTTATTTTAATATATATATATATATATGTAACGTGATATAAGCAATTGATCTATAGATAGTTTTACTTAATGATAAGAAAGTTGACATTTTCCCACTACTTCATATATTTTTATAAAACAATTACACAATGCTATACAATAACATCTTTCTCTATAATAAACATTCGTACATATCAATAAACATATTTATCTAATTGTTAATTACATATACTAATTACTGAAAGTTACTCAATTAAATTTTACTTACACGTTCTTAGTAAGATGTAAATGAGTGTTGTTGTAAATTGTATATGACTTTATATATGACAAATAGTCAACATGAACCCTTATTTAAATCTTAATACAGAACATAAGTCAGAACCTCTTGACCATTACGCTGACCTATTAACAGTGTACAGCTACATTGTACCAAGTGTTTCTAACATCTAGTTTAAGACAACGAAGCACGGAATCGTGGGCTGGACGTGGCCTATTACCCACGTGACCTCTACCACCCGATTACTTCCGAACTTAAGCGAAGTAATTACTTTCATATATACACCGCGCTACATATATTATGCTAATGAAACATATATCTTTTTCCCCCTGAAAGGTTACATACATTATATGTCGTATTTATTAACTTAGGTCTCATTGAGTGAAAAGGTTCTCTGCTACACACAGATTTCTATTTAAAAAGCCCGAAAGGCATTTTTTTCTGAAATGTTTTGGAAACCAACATTTTTTCTTTCTTTAGGAAAAGTAAAGCTTCAAAAAAGATTTTGGAAATAAACGTCCTACATAACTCAACGAGTTTATTATAACGTAAAAACAAATATAGAAACACGTCAATATTATTATCAATATTTTATATGTTTTATTGCCTATAATGTCATTTGGCACGTGGTTTTCCATTATGTACATGTAATAACACATGTACAAGTACACGTTTTATTTTTGTCATAAATCATCTAACAACATTAGGTCTGAAAAAAAAGAAAGAACGGAGACAATTGTTATTACCTTTTATGTTCCGATGTATATTTCAGTAAGATGCAATCCCGATTCCGTGACGTTATTAGTGATACGACAGTGCACAGCAATATATGTACATGTCTCAAAAAATATATGTATCTCTCAGCGGTACGCAAGCTATAAAGTCCTGTAGAAATGCATTAATCACGTCCTCTCGTGTTAGCGAAAACTGAAATTCAAGGCGAGCTGTTTTTTTTGTTTTATCAAAATATTTGTTTTATTCTTGAAACGAACACGACCTATTTTTTTATTAATATTTTCTCTAATTACATAACAGTATGTTCTGAGAAGGTTCAATTTGTCTCAATCTGTTTATAATCATAAGCCCGTTCTGTTTGGGATATGTTTTTGCGTCTTGTACATGCTATTTGCAGTAAACAAAATAGAAATAAAAAAATATGTGAAAAAACCTTTCTTTTCCCTTTGTTGAACTCATTTCCTGTGCATATCAGTGTAAACTTAATTTTCTTTCTTACAAAAACATTCTTAGTGATCATGATTTACAATGAAACAAACATATTAACAGTGTCCGGAAACTAGATAGGACATGTAAACTCCTATTGGTCAGATACCCCTTTTTTATTTCAAATATTTTTACAATAGTTATTTCCACATTTTTCACAGCACGATCATAAGATTGTTTTTTCATTTAAATATTTCTACATCTGTGATTAAATTTTTACTTATTAGTCATGCATGGTGTATACTCCAGAGGTCTTAATGATTACTAAATTGAATTAACTGTGAAAATAAAGATAACGAATAAACGATTCTTGCTTTCATAAATAAGTAGTACATGTTATAAACAAAGCGCGGAAGACATTTGAAAAAAAGACAAATGAAATGAGTAGTCACAAGGGAACTTTTTTCATTTTTTATTATTCAAAATATTGTTCTACGTCAAACGTTGCAGAAGTTTTTTTTTTCTTTTTTTCTATATATACATTTAATAACCCAGGCATGCATACATCATTCGTGGGTTGTCTGGGGATGGGATGCCCCAGTTACAACCCACAATACATAAAACATTCTCTATTTTCTTTCTTCACAAATCAACACTTTCTCATTTCTTTCTCTCTCACTTTTTCATACTCTCATATTGTAATTTCTTCTTTTTTTTTACCTCACTTTTTTACACTCTCGTGCAAATTCTCCTCACATTGAGGTAACAAAAAAACAACAAAATTAACACGGAAATGTTGTCCGGTTTCCGGGTTCCTTAACTACATGTATGTGTTTTCATGCATTTCCGCTGATTGTTGTGCAAAGGGAGTGTCGAAGTATTGTTATTTGTCCTTATTGCCCGAAACAAATGTCTTTGCTATAAAACGAAGACAAACATGTATTTAAAGAACTTAAGGCCGCTATCAGGCACAAACTCAACACTGAACTATACACTGGGTATACTAAGTATACCTCACAATGGCGACAATGTGAGTGACAACCCGATCAGTATGAACAATACTTTAAAACTAATTTTGACATAGCAAGAGGGGTTGGCAATATATCGGGGGATTATGGAATAATAAATAAAGAAAAGAGAACATTGGCGGGAAGGAAGATGACAGTAAAACGAAGGACGTTAAAACAAGGATTTTCTATATATTGCATATTTCACCCGGAAGCATGTTAAATGTGATAAATGGATGCAATATGCGATGTTATGTGGGTCCTATATCAGCAGATATGTATTTGTCGTAACACAACTACGTAAGTCGCAGAGCATATCTGCCCTACACTGTATAGATACCTGTACAAAATGTAATACACAAGCTTGTCCAATCGCTATCCTTATCATCTCTCTTCGAGACTAATTTGATATAAATTAATTTCGACATGCTATTCTATATAATGGCTTTTGATATGCAATATATATGAAGATATTTTGTTTTTTTTTTGTTTTTTTTTGAGTTGTTTTTTCTTCTCTGTTTAGCTCTGTTGTTTAACTTGTGATTTATCAAACAAAAAATACCCGTTAAATAGTTTTATTGAAAAAAGAAATCGATTTTGATCCCTGACAATGGTGTTCGCGTCTTATGGTTAGTTAAGCCATGGACTGATGCGGTGATTTGTGTGTTTCTGTACGAGACAAATAACGCTCATTTGTCATGTCAAGGGATAGCTCGTTAAAATGATCACCAAGTCGTCCGTTGTGAAAAACTGTATTCTCAGATATACAAGAGAACATAGCTTTTTTTCTAAATAGTATATAATTATCAGATGTAAATAAGGGGTTTCCCCTCATTTTTAGCTTTTGAATACTGATAAATATAGCAATTCAATGCATGTCTAACATTCCATGAATTAGGCAAAAAGGGACATTCGATTCCTTTATGATATACATGTAGGCTTGTATCAATATAGACATGTACGTTATTCGTGACACAGAAACAGTTTACTAAGGGCTACGATGTTTAGACTTGTGCCCTGTCCGCGCCTCGGGGGAGCAATTCCCGCTAATCATGACGTCACAATGGAATATGACGTCACATAACATTGTTACGTGACGTCATAATGAAAGATTGACCAATGAAATCACGGCCTTAAGTGGGTAATCAAGAATGTATATCAACTCCTAGCAAGTTTATCCAATAAGATTAGCCTGGAGTGAGCAAACCTATAGCGGTTGTCGGAGAAATATAGATATCTGAAATAGTACCCTGTCATAAACAGTTCTTTGGAATGGGTACAGCCATAGTGTACAGGCAGCACACACAAACATTCGAACCGAAATTCGATAAAATTAGCGTAAAATATAAACAGAAGAAAAAGTTTAAATAAAAATACAAGACAAATAAGACCAGGGCACGTTTTCGTTTAAACAGTCAAACCGGTCGGACCACAGATGTTCGTTTATTAAATAGGGTCGGACCTGGTAATCTGATGCTGCTTACAGGCGAGCATTGGCAAAGCCTTGCAAGGCCTGCTTAAACATTTGCAGATCCGCCAGGATTTATACCCGATTTTATTTACATTTATAAACGGTCAAACCGATTGTTCTGCATAAACGAACAGGCTCCATGTGTTCCGTAAGAGTAAGCGTCTAAAGAAAGATCAAGACTATTTTTTATTAGTTCATTCCTTCAATTATATCAATGTACATATATGTAGATGGGTTGTGTTCTAAAAGTCAACAGGTCAATATTATCTGTTACCTGATTTGTTACACATGTATAACCATTAACGAACACGACACACTGCCCTGTTAAAGCAGCATTCTAAGACCTGTACTGATTCATAGAAACAGATGTACTGGAACGTGCAAAATCTCGTGACTGGATCACATTCTGTAATTAGAACTCACACGTCCTTGTTAAGGAAAGATATGGTCTCCTTTACAGGGTTTTCCGTTGTGAAATATGACATGAGGGTACAGATTTATTTAATGTTCCCACGTGATGAATGTAACAGTTGTGTAGGATATTCTAGTCTTCTCATCGCAAATATAAGAGACACAGTACTTTACACTGTGTTTTTTAATTTTGATCCAAATTGCAAAAGGAGACAATTTATTACCTTGCCCGACGACAATGGTCTTGCAACATTTAAAATATGTAAACATGTAAATAAAGTTTAATTACTGTAATACAATATATATATATCCGCTTAGGTAAAATATATGCACATGGTTTATTCAATGTAGTGCGATGCCAGCAGAAATATATAATAGTTTATTCACTGTAGTGCAATGATAGCAAAAATATATAATTGTTTATTCACTGTAGTGCAATGCCAGCAGAAATATATAAAAGTTGATTCACCGTAGTGCAATGCCAGCAGAAATATATAAAAGTTTATTCACCGTAGTGCAATGCCAGCAGAAATATATTATAGCTTATTCACTGTAGTGCAATGCCAGCAGAAATATATAATAGTTTATTCACTGTAGTGCAATGCCACCAGAAATATGAAACAGTTTATTCACTGTAGTGCAATGCCAGCAGAAATATATAATAGTTTATGCACTGTAGTGCAATGCCAGCAGACATATAAAATAGATTATTCACTGTAGTGCATTGCCAGCAGAAATATGCAATAGTTTATTCACTGCAGTAAATATAGATAAATGTTTATACAAGGGAGATAACTGAACGTGTTTTCGCAAACGATTTTATAGATTACATGCATTACAAAATAAACCCATTGTCAAAGATATCTAATTTTCATGCAATTCTCATCCTCCATTCGTATACGGGCTGATCCATAATTGATGCAGATGAAAAGTGTTAGGGATTATTAGGGTTAAATGAAAATATATATTTCTTGTAATCGTTTTAGGACAAATAACATTTCCCTGACGAGTCTATCCCCATTCGACGTTATTAAGTTCCATAACCGTAAAGTATGGCTCTCCTGTGTGTTACGATGACAAACGTGTATGCAATACAGCAGATTTTCTATAAATTCTGACTTATGAAACGTTGTTGTAAAATAATGTATAAATCCATACTACTGTACATACATATACATGTATTCAATTTCTAATTTCTGGGTTGGTTGCCTTTATTTCTAGTTGTAAATATCTATCTTATGTGGAGCTTTCAGAATGGAATTTTATTATGGATAGAAGGCTTCCTGTTAAAGATAGTATGCAATACTGTGGATTTTGTTTTATATATAGTATCTAAAAAATGATGTAAAATAGGGTTTGAATAATTGAATATCAGCATGCAGTCAATTTCTAACTTCTGTGTTGGTGGCCTTTAATTTTTTATGTATATGTACATGTAACTTAGGTGAAGCCTCCAGTATTTAATTATTTTTAAGATTGAGGGCCTTCTGTCAAGGAAGTTCGTATCGCCTGTATAGGGAATGCAATCTACAAGTAACATTCTCTCCAAGTATGTCTTTTCTCTATTTAGCGTTAATTTCGGTTAAAACACGACCTGGCAAGTCAATAAATTCCACACGACTCGGCTCAGGTGAAGTTAATGTTATAGTCGTAATGTTTATAGGTAACGCTTTGAGCTTAACGACATTTATGAGACAATTTGTTTAGGGAAGTAAAACGAAAATTGGTAAAAAGAATGTAATGGATAAAAGAATGCTTGTCAATTTGTTGTGTCAGAGAGAGAGTTTGTNCGTTGTTGAAAAGGAATCTTGCTACAATTGGTCTGGTCTTTCCCCTTACGTACCGCTGGAACCGGTGTACATTACCAAAAGGGATGTCTCTTTCAATTCCTAGTTCCCATCGTATGAAATCTTTTAGTTTTTCCTCGGTGTTCTCGTATTTCTGTTCCTGTAGTCCAGTAAATATAAGGTTGTTCTTCATCGATCGACATTGAAGATCCTCAGTCACACAATTCAGGTCATTACATTCCTTTCTCAACATCAGCAGCTCATTCTCGACTTTGGCTCTGGAGTCACAAAGATCACGTGTAGATTCCTTCAGGTCGTCTGCCTCACTTCGTACCCTCTCTATTTCTTTTTTGTTTTGTCCAACTTTCGTTTTGACGCTCTCATAGAACTCGCCCATTGCTTCCGTGCTGACTTCAATATCAGTGTTCTTATTCCTAGTACTGCGAGAATACGTTCGTTCGTGAGAAGGTATTTTATCGTCTCATACTTTCTGGATTGTAAGACACTTAAGTTTTGTTATACACAGTGACCTCCCCTTAATTTCGCCGGATATCGCTGAAGCACAGTTGGTCCGGGAGACTTCCGTTGACCAAGTTGCTCAGATGGTTAGATTGGCTGTATAACAATTAAAAGTTCAGGGTTCGAATCCTGGTTTAGCCACTCTGATTTTGTTTACACCCAGAACACAAGTGTTGGTAATGGGTACCGATTAACCGAAATCCAGCCTTCCAGTGAGACATTAATGGATTGGGTTTTTTCAGAAACAATTTAAAACTCTGTAATCGTATCGATTGTTTTTGAAACCAAAGCATTGGAATTAACTTCGTATAATGATAAGCAACCATACAAAATTTTGCAGCGGTTCAACCATATGTATAAAACTGTTCATGGTAATATATGTGTCCTTTAGACTTTTGACTGAACCTTTTTAAGGCTTGTCAAGATTAGGTGCCAATGGCGTTGTCACGGCTTCCTAATTTGCATGTACTATTTAGTCTGTGGCACAGTAGGATAAATCCACGTGCTTGTTTCTCCGGGACGGATAACTCCAATGAACGGTTTGGTTTATAAATCTGCGCAGATCACGATCTTTTGCAATGAATTACAAGCGATGTTAAGCAGCTTCGCTCACGTACCATGGTGTTAAAGACCTACAAGCATGAAAGGTCGAAGGCACAATCTGAGTCATAGTTAAAAAAATTCTTGAAAATAATGGCGTTCCCCCGTTTCTTAAGATCTTAAGGAATGGCACTGAGAATCGATGTGCTTCGTTTGATGAAGATTGAAATTAAATTAGACAACGCGATTTATAAAGGTTCATTGTTAATGTGCATTTTAATTATAAATTAGACTAATAACTCGATTTAAAGATAAATCAGTATATCGGTGTCTCTATGTCTACCATTTTGCGCAAAGCCATTAGAGTAAACTTCCTCTTAAATCATTTGCAAGCAAATTTGGCGCTTTTGTAAACTGTATATTTTTTCAAATGAATATTTGGTCATATTAAGAAAAGTTTACTATTTCGTCGTTGTAAGACTTTAATAGCTATGCACGGTTTTGTTCCCTTGTGCTGGCGCCTGCACCGTAAGGCTGACGTCATGTCATGATTGATTGATTAGAGGTTTGGTGTCGCCGTAACAGCGCAGCCACGTTGCTACGGTGTCTACAGAAGACGAGGCTTTTCAAAAGCAGTTTAAGAGTGTCATCAAATTGGTATGGTGTAACCTCGACACGCTAGCATTGTATCTCATCTGGTCATGCTATTCTTTTCCCCCTGGCAATCCTTTGCTCACGTCCCTCTACATATCGCCGAACTGCTTTATAACGTCATACATTGTCTTGACAAACTGTCATATTTGAAAGAAGGTATACTGTATAGTGATGTTCGATAGATAATCAGTAATACAAAGCCGTTATAATATATGATGAAAATGTATGACATATGACTTAGATGTAACCAGATGCAGGTACATGTAGCTCAAAACTGGTAAGAGCGACAGTTTAATCATTAGAGGCCCAGAGTTCGAATCGTAGTTTAGCCCCTACATTTTTAAACACAGAACATTGCTATTTACTTTTTTTCTTTCATTTTAGTGTGTTAATTTTGTCTTTATAACTTTTTCATAGATGTTTCGCAATGTACAAGCATGACTTTCCTTTAAGAAATGATTTTGATTAGAGTTATACTCATACCCTTTAAACATTCCAATGCATAGTTCCAGTACAAGTTTTGGAAACTTTAAAAACAGAAATTAAAAAAGCCTGACTGAAGCAATCATGCTTGATGAGTATGTTTGCTTGAATATCAGTCATTCCTGACGTAGTGAAGTTGCCATTTTAAATTCTGCCTGTTGCGGACGGGGTAAAGTGCTCAACTCGTCCGTTTTCATGAATCACCAATGGGATTTTCTTATTGTAGTTATGTGCAGATCCCTATATGACGTCAAGAGAAGCCATTTTGTTTTATTGTTGCACCGAGTGCTATTAGTGGCTGGGGTATTCAAACCTCGGGGGACGCATGCGCAATAAGTCTCAAGCCATTTACTCTAATTACAGACGATGTTTCAGGTTAACGACCTTGTTAGGGGATTAAAATTGAAGGCAATCAAACATAGAGAATCTTCTATACAAAGTGCTTGCATCAGAGTTGAGGGGCGGACGGGACAAATTGACTTTAGAATGCTCCAAGTGCGGACTTTAGTGAAACATATCGTAAAGTGCCGTTCCTATGACTCTCTCTCATTATTGGTATTCCGCCTTCTCCACACAGACGGATAAAGCCACATGTATGACAGTGCATTAAAGCTTCACAAGGTGTTACATGGCAACTTGTGGGACAGCCATAACTATAATTACTGTATTAATTAAGGCATTAATCGATTTTGTTTCGACACGTAGTTCTAGCGAATATTTCATTGATGATTAATCACTAAGAAAAGCGAATGGTCTTTGATTCTTGCCGTCTGCTACCCATCGCACCGTGTAAAGACACCGTGTTTCGGGGAAATCGCCGTGAAGATATAATAAAATGGAATAAGATCGTTGACTAATCATCAAAAAATCGCATGCATGTTTATTATCAAACTAAGGTTTTTACTTGTGCCACGGTCTCCGTACAACGTTCGGCAGCCCTGGGCGTGGGTTGTCTGTTATGACACTACTTCAGTAATGCAATTTTAATGTCGATAAATCATCGGAAAGAGGATCTCTTCGTTTAAAATAAAAGTCTCGTGTTCTTTGTCATTATCGTTTCACTGATCGTCCATAAACGTTTTGTCGTATTGTATTGATACAATATTTAGTCAAAACGTCCAAATGAATTAGAATGCACATTTATCATGCTGATTCAGAACAAATTGGTCTGTTTTGTATTTATTTTTTGGGACAATATGCACTTTATGTTTTTCATTTTTGACGCTTAATGTCCAATTTTTGACTACCGAAAGGTCACGTTCATTCGTTTAATCGCGAACAACGTTTAAACATGTAAAATACGACCAGGTTCCACGATCCTAGCAGCCGTACACTTAAATTCAGATTTGAAACGTCGTTAAAATACATATTTCCTATTAAAATTGGCCCTAATTTGTTTGAAAAATCCATTTTCACATTATTTGAGTATTCAACTTTGTTAAATAAATATTTTGATAAAGCGTTTTAAAGATAAATGGCATTCAAGTTAAGGTTGAGTCTAAATTCGTTGATAGTCCCAGAGCCAGAACACCTGCGCTCGCATTCACACTATTCCCGTGCTCAAACTCAGGCTCGGTGCTTAAGTTTAATTTCTTGTTCTGGTGATAAATCAATGATACCCATCTTTTGTTAATGAGTTGGGAGAATTTAAGAGAGACTTACAGCTGAATACCGTTAAAAATGTTTCGACTCAACCTTATATTCACGTCACATGGTTTAAGCGATATTTGTTTGAGCACAGATTCCATTCTTGAGCGGGAGAACGGTTTAACGAATACGGGTTCTGAACTGCACGTATCCAACTTTGACCATTCGTATTTTCTTCAACCATATTTTCGAAAGCAAAAACTATTACACAATTTAGTTAGATACAGGCTACTGTTATTAACGTACATACTCAGTTTCTGTCGTGTCTGCCTTTGTCCGTATATTTATGAAGTTTTTAGGGGTTCTGTCGTGTCTGTACTTGTCCGTATATTTAGGAAGTTTTTAGGGGTTCTGTCGTGTCTGTCTTTGTCCGTATATTTATGAAGGTTTTTAGGGTTTCTGTCGTGTCTGTCATTGTCCGTATATTTATGAAGTTTTTAGGGGTTCTGTCGTGTCTGTACTTGTCCGTATATTTATGAAGTTTTTAGGGGTTCTGTCGTGTCTGCCTTTGTCCGTATAATTATGAAGTTTTTAGGGGTTCTGTCGTGTCTGTCTCTGTCCGTATATTTATGAAGTTTTTAGGGGTTCTGTCGTGTCTGCCTTTGTCCGTATAATTATGAAGTTTTTAGGGGTTCTGTCGTGTCTGTCTTTGACCGTATATTTATGAAGTTTTTAGGGGTTCTGTCGTGTCTGCCTTTGTCCGTATAATTATGAAGTTTTTAGGGGTTCTGTCGTGTCTGTCTTTGACCGTATATTTATGAAGTTTTTAGGGGTTCTGTCGTGTCTGCCTTTGTCCGTATAATTATGAAGTTTTTAGGGGTTCTGTCGTGTCTGTCCTTGTCCGTATATTTAGGAAGTTTTTAGGGGTTCTGTCGTGTCTGTCTTTGACCGTATATTTATGAAGTTTTTAGGGGTTCTGTCGTGTCTGTCTCTGTCCGTATATTTATGAAGTTTTTAGGGGTTGGCATTTCTTGCTGTTGTTGTTAACATACAGTTTGGCATTTTTAAAATTTCAGAATATTGAAAAAAAAAATGACGATTTTTATTTTTTCTGCATTCCCCTTAGCTTCTAAATGTTAAATGACACGTCTGGTGTTTATTCTAAAAATGACAAAATTTAATTTAGCCGTATATGACTTGCCTGGCAGAAAAAAAAAAATATTGCAGTACTTTTGTTTTATATATACATGTAGCTTGAAATATATATTATTTAAAATAAATTGAAATCGATTTAAAATGTAAAAAAAAAGGTTACAGAAGGCATTTCATTTATTAACATCTCAAGGCTAATTGTATTCACAAAGAGGAAACATATGTCGGCAGCAATAATTTTAGTTTGGGAACATATTGCAAGTCGGTCTTCCAATTCATTTATTGACCTTAAATTTAATTTTCTGGTGTAATATTGTGAAGAACGACGCAGAACTGGGTGATGAAAACTCATTTCTGAACAGTCTGTATTTAGACGTCTTCTGGAAACGATGAAGTGTTTTGTTTCCTTATTTGGACATTGATGACAAATAGTAATCTTCTAACCCTATTGGTTGGATTAAACCTGTCCAGGTCAGGGCTGTTTGGAACTTTAAAGTGTTAAGTAGGAGAAGGAGGCTTGGCTAATAAATTGTCACTCCTCATTTGAAACAGTACAAGTAAAACAAAAACCGACAAGGACGTTCATTTCCGGAAAATCCGAAACAATGCTTCAACAGAAAACGGAATTATAATTATTTCAAAATTATAAGAATAAAGGCTAAGGGTGACATTAAGTTGGATTAGGGAAGCGAAATATTGTAAGGTTTGGTTCATTTTTTCTTTTTGCAAATACACTTAGCTATACAATAATGTGTAGAGCATGGAAAAGCGAACCATATCTAAACAGACGTAAAAGTGTATTCTTCGAATTACATAATTGTAACTCATATCAGAGATTCTCCGGTTTTGGTGATGAAGCGCGCGCTTTTACGTCATCACCGAATCATCTTGCAACACAGTTACGTAAATGATGTATGCTATTCATCCGATGGTCTTAAACCATTGAATGATGGTTTCCTGAACTATCCAAATATCTTGTAGAACGAGGTACACTGTACACCCAGAGACGTATACTGTTTTATGCGTATTTACTTTATATTTCTACAATCAAAATAGCACCGACAGTTTCAATAGCTGATCTGTGCTTCCACTGTAATGCGGGTAACTTATTTAGAATCCTCTGTTTGTGAACCAAGACAGTTCTTTGACCCCGATTCTATTCCCATATTTGGATGCACTAAATCTTGAGTCTATCGCCATTTTAGTATGACATTTTCCCGTCTGCAGACCAACCTCTCGCTGAGATCTCGTCCTGTGGATCGACGCTCGACTGTCAGCTAGTCCGCGGCTCCTCTGTCCTCGTTGATCAAGTCGAGGTTTCCCGTTGTGGGGCTCTGTATACTGTCAAATTCTCTGATGTACAACATCGTATTTTATCAATGGCATTGACCAACACTTTTCTTTTTCTGTGTCGGAAACTGTTTTCCGAAACGTTTTAATAAAACAGGTCAAGAGTCGACAACACAGACGGAAAGTTGAACGATATATTTAGCAAATGTAAGCGGTAAGCTACGTTCTAAAAGATTGCAGCTACACCGAAAATACGCACCAAACGTAACAAGCTGACTGCGTAGAACTTGCTGGACTTAAAGTTACCAGTGGGGTTTAAGCGTCCAACTTTTACAGAGGTATCGTGGTGCGTTTGTCTTTGAGTTATTACAAAACAATCCCGACATATTGTTTAAACACAGGAGTTGTTAAAAAGAGACGAAATAATTTTTCAACAATTCGACAATTACTATTGCTTTTAGACTGAATGAACCAAGGCGTGGTGTTATTACATTTTGTTTTGTTGGGTGTACCTTGTTTTTATTCATCCTAGACGTATCGTCTCGGATATATCCGTAAACAAACGCAACGTACATGTAACTACAATTTGCGATGTTCTCGTGGTATTTTATGTACACGAAGCTTTTAAAGCACACAGATGAGTCTGCGACGCCGTTTTTCGTTTGTTATATATATGTTTGTATTTATTCGGAAGCACTAACTCGGAACAGACACGCCACGTTCTCGTCATTACCTGCGACGGTCCGAGGATGAACCCAATTCCATCTTCACTATCAGATGTTTACTCTTGTCACACGGAGATGCAAATGTAGAATTTCGTTTTCTTTGAAATACATTCTTGCATTCATGGACGTGGCTTGATGACTTTGTGCCTAGAAGCAGCCTACGTTTAACTAAACGCGTGTCCTAACTCGCCTTAAGCACGCAACAATGCAATACGGATATTTTCAGGTCAAATTGTGAAATATTTAACAGTCTGGTTCGTGCCTCGTTTTCACCTAATTCACTAAGAGGACACATGCAAGTATTGACCCTCTTGCATTGCACCGGAAATGCTCAAATTCTTGCTTTCGGTGACTACGCACAATTTGTTTTGCCTATAACATGTTAAAATTACTATAGCGCGTTTTTTGTGTGTGTAAAATACAAGATGTAGTTGTATTTTTTCTCTGTTCTTTTCATTCTTCCTTATGTTTTGTTCACAATGTAGTTTGGAAATTCATGTATGAATTAATCACAAACACTGAAATAGGCTTCAGGCTTTCAGAATACATTTTACATGTATTATTCGGATGGAAAGTTCAAAAGGAATCGGGCCAAGCCTATTCAAGTCCCATCAAAATGCCCCAATTTGTATGACACATGTAGTTTCATTGTTCCGATTTATACGATTAAGGTTATTTCATGTACCTGCTGTAAGTCATACAATGAAACATGTAAATATGTATGTTATTACTCAGGATTCATGGATTGAGACAACATACGTGTTCAAATTTCGTTGTTGGTGAACACACTTTAATGAATTGTACAGGAAACCTCATGACAGGTGCCAAATTTGGTCTCGGAAACTCTTTAAAAAATAAGGCAGAGCGCACACTGTTTTCCCACAGATATTTGTGGTGTTTGTGATTCATTATCGCTTGTTGTTATTTTTGCTTCCCATGCGTTGTTTCTTTTTCGTGTCAAAATTTGAATAACACTTTTTACAGTGTATAGTCTAGCCTTGTTTGATTACGCTGGGGTATCTATCTTCCATTTCATTTCATAAGATTCCAAGGAATTTGAACCGCAAAACCGTTCGTGCTACGGATATTTTGGTTACAAGCACGAGCAAACAATTTTCGTTTTAATGATCCTGTAGTTTGTTTCATTTATTTCTAAGTACTAAAGATTTAATGTTATTTATCCAGAAAAACTGAGTATTCAAACCAAAACTTATACTTGATTTCAATGGGTCATCTCTAAGTGTGATTCAGCACGTGGATCCCTTTAATATTGGGGTAAAACGTTTAATCTGCATTTGGTTTTTTTTGGTAAAACTGGGTCTATTTAAGCCCCCCCCCCCCCCCCCCCCCCCTCACATATATACAGGCCATAAACATCAACGCATCCGTGTTTTTTGAAAGATTTTATTATTTTCCCCACTTACTCTTAAACCGCTCGCGACTGTCTATTATAGCTTGTCCATTTTACAGCAATGTCACGTAGACGCTACAAGTCACAGTGAGGCGTGCACTAACGATATGTATGTGTTCCAAAAATCGAATGTTTACATGTACAAAAGAGAAATGGGCCAGATATCTTTGTACTGTATTCAAATACGGCTTTCAGAAGAGCCAAGGACAGTTGACAATTCACTGATTCAGGTCTGTTAGGATTAATGTTACGGTTATATTGATCATTAACTCACGGTATTAAACAGGGAGAGTCAATGCTTCCATTGTTCATTAGGGAGACGCACTTCCGCTTGTAACTAAACCCTTCAGTGTCTATTCCATTAGCGTAGCCAGACATGCTGTCCAAACATTTAAAAGATTAAGATGATAATATTGAAATAAAATGTTAACAATTATAATTATTGACACACAACAGTTGTCCATTCTAAGCTAGATTTACCTGAGAGGCTACGAAATAGCTTGAAATTAAAGACTAAATTTGACGTTTAATTTATATTTACTCTTTTTAAAACTTAACACCAAATTTGACGAAGTTTCTTATTTTTAATTTATATATCATTTACATGTGTGCACATACTAAATGTATATGTGTACATGTGTAATGCAAACAGGCTGTAAATATTGATTTATTCACACTTGTAACTTACCACTGAACATCCTCGATATCCAAGGGTTACGCTCACTTACGCTCTCTACATCCCTGGAATATGTCATAGCAAAACTGAAGGCTCAGTGTGTACCACCTTGTTGATGAGAAAAGTAAACAAGTTCGATCCTTTGATATACATCAAAAGAAACTCGCGGCCGCGTAACGGTAAAAAATGACCGGCTTTGAAGTCGAGTGTCGCTCCTTTGTAATCTTCAAAGGACAAGGTATCAGCGAAGCGATTGGTCAGAGACCAATCAAATAGCTATTTCCGTGCCTTCAATTTTGCTATGACATATTCCAGGGGTGCAGAGACTGAAAGTGAGCGCAACCCCTGGATATCGAGGATGACCACTGAATCATTCATGAAACCTATCCTTCGTTACCATTATAAAGAAAAGCGGGCAGGAATCATAACTCGACTTTTCGTCTGGTGTTTATGTAATCACAGGTACGGAGTAGGCTAAGGCATCAAATATATCAGAGTTTGTTGACTTGGCCAAAACTGAACGGCGTTTTTACAGTTGGGTTATAATTAGCAATGTTTCTTCTTCTGGTTCATTTTATAACTCTCTTATACCTCATACGACAAGTTAGCGATTTCTCCGAGTTTGTCTTTGCCGTTTTGTTTTTAAACGCTGTGACGTTTACTTGTCCCTTATATACAGCAAAATACTGCACGTTTACGTATAAACGGCGAAAATAAGAACCCAGGGGAATAAAGAATTCTTAGAATAAGTCTGGTTATTGTTTGCCTATTTAGTTTCATAAATCTCCTTTACAACTATATATATTGGTTAATATGTACGTATGTAGATGTGAAGCACCGATTCATCGAACGGATATTTACTATATACTGAGCGAACTATAACAGGAATACGCGTTTAAATGGCATAAAGGAAAATAGGATGTCGATAAGTACAGTATTGTCAATACCTGAGCCCTGGAACAAAGGAGTGTTGCCTAAACTTTGATTAGCTTTGGTGTGATGAACAGAGAGAAATGAAAACAGTTGACCTTGAGCTGTTCATAATTGATCTTGAGCTGTTATATGTATGTAGCACACACGGGGAAGAGGGTACCGCTGACCTTTGGCACCAGTCAGCATGTAATCAGCTGACCCCAGTTTGACATCAGTCAGCATGATACAAGCTGATATTTGACATCAGGCAACATGTCAACAGCTGATACATTTTATTTGACATCAGTCAGCATAAAAACAGATGATTTTAAAATTAGCAAGCTGAAATGTTGGCATCTGTCACTATAGCAAACAGCTGATATTTGGAATTAGCCAGCATGGTAAAAGCTGATTTTTGGCATCAGTCAGCATAACAACAGCTGGTATTTGGCTCCAGTCAGCTTAACAACAGATGATATTTGGCATCAGCCAGCATGTTAAAAGCTGATACTTGACATCAGTCAGCATGGCAACAGCTGATATTTGGCATCAGTCAGCATAGCAACAACTGACATTTGGCATCAGTCAGCATAGCAACATCTGACATTTGGCATCAGTCAGCATAACAACAGATGATATTTGGCATCAGTCAGCATGTTAAAAACTGAAATTTGACATTAGTCAGCATGGCAACAGTTGCTTGTAGACAGTATTCAGTATCATAACAGCCGGTGTTTGGAACAGTGTGAAGTGCTTGTCTTTGACAACAGTTAACGTGAGAATATCCGACATCGATTCGGTTTTAATGTTTGTGCCACTAGTAGCATGCATTATACATCGTATGGAGTACCTAATCCCCTTATTTTCTCCAGGTATCTTTCCTGTTTACCAATTTTTCATCCTAAAAGTACATGGCCCTCAAATCATCGTTATCAAATGTGCGCCGAGATGAAGTATTTTTCACACGCAAAACTGGTGCTTACCTAGAGCTACTCTTACAGCGCTGATGCTGTTGTATCGTTATTTTGTCTCTCGGATAACGTTCCATTACATGGATATGCATGGCAGAAAGATCGTGAAATTAATCTCGGTATCTACAGGTGTATCTCCGTGGTGACACGTGCTTACGTTCGTAAAGGTACTCGTTGCCTTATCATGGATTATTCTCATCTTCAAAGGAGAGGCGATATACACATGTGCAATGTATAAACCCATGGGAAAAATATAATACGATTCATGTTTGCTATATTACATTATTCAAAAGCTGAATAATTGTTATCTGTTAAAATACATAGCCGATACTCTTAGTTAATGCAACCACAAATTAAACGAAATCTCGTTTATGCAGCAATCGATTGTCCGGTGTCAAGGGGTTCGATAAACCGAACTTTCGTTTATCAAAGTTTTAATAAACTCAAAATGTCGTTGATATGGACTTCAATTAACCGAAATCTTCCCGATAACTGTTTTTTATCAATCGGAACCTCGTTAATCCGGACGCTGATAATAAAAAAACTTGTTAATCCGGACTCTAATTTATCGTCATGCCACTTATGACGCTGCTTTTAGAAGAACGTGAATTAAATGTAATACACTTGTTTCTTCGATTTGAATTATTGATACAATCAGACACTCTTTGCTGAAATCTTAGTCTCGTTTATTTACAAGTGATCAAGCGTCTGGTTGAACGAGACTACTGAAATCTTGACTAACAAGTTTCTACTGCTGTGATATCGTGACAGAAATCACAGTATATTTCATCGAAGTAAACAGCATTACGGCTGATACAGAAAACAGAGGAATGACACAAGTTCCTGATAATGCGCGGTATGTGAACAGGCACGTGCACATTGCGACGCGCGTGCTGTGGCCCAATTCTTAGTGTCATGCCTAGCTGTCGTTTTTGATGGATCCCGCACATCTGATCTCGTCTTATCTGGAGTAGAGACAATAATTCACTGCAGGTATCCCCCGTTTCTCCTATCGCTTATGCTACCAATAATTCACACGAAATCCCATAGAAAAATGCACTGAGAATCGATTCAAAGATGAAACGACGTCTTCATGCAAAACGAGCGATTTTCTCAATCACATGAATCAACGGTATTGATAAAAAAAATCATATAAAGTTGAAAAAAATGACTGAGGGCATGGCTGTTTTACATAGAGAAATGGATATTGCGATGTTTCTTCTTCTGTTTTTTGGCCGATTAAATACAAAAGTACAGACACGACAAAATGTTACATATGTATCATCAATACACAGTATACCAATACGGACATACCATCAGACATACCATCAGACATACCATTCTCCTCAATCGAGATTTTTACGCCATGGTCAGGGCGCTTTGGAGAAGACGGATAGTTCGATTGCCTGATGGTCTATGAGAAACAGTTCTTTGTGTGTATGTGTACCTACTTAAAGCCGTATGGAGATTGATCAATGCTTCATAGAAATAGACAAACACCGATTTAGTCCGATCAATCACTCCTCTATTTAGGAAAAGCACTATTTTGTGTCGCGGATGTATATATACATGTATAACTGATGAGCAGGCAGTCGAAGAACAGGTAAAGTACAAAAATGGCAATGTTCTAGCGCTGCCAGGTGTAATACGTTAAAATATTAATGTACGAAATAATAAAAAAAACACGTTAATTTATTTATTTATATTGTGTTAAAATATTTTTGCAATATATGTTGGTATCTTAGTACCTTAATAGCAAACGTATGCAGCTTTCAATGGTCAAATATTTCGTTGTTGTTGATGGTCTTGTGTTTTTTTTTTTTTTGAGGGGGGGTTAAAAGATTCAAAACCTCCATTGTAAACAATTTAAGAAAATCACATGATTTAAAGAAGGCTTCCAGACAACATATTACAATTTGAAAAGATACAACATATCTATGCTGTTAAATTGATGAAGTTATAGGGAAACTGCGATTACACGATGAAGCAAGGTAAATCGTGAGATCCCTTCTTCTTTGAAGTACATTGTACGCCCGTCATGTAGCAGACGATGAAACATCATGGCCATAGGAAGCGATAAGATTCCTTCATATACAGAACTGTTCGAATGTTACATCTATATGATGTCAATTCTAATTTCTATAATAAATAAACTATGTCAATCATTGTTTAAAATACTGAAACGGGAATCACTTTAACCTTTAACATGAAAGTATACCAAATCGATATTTAAGCGAAACACCATGCGATGGAGCATAGAAACACAATCTTATATAGAAAACCTCCGCTATAGAAAACAGGTTACAGGTGCTTTACTTGTTATCTGTTTTCACTGTTCTCCTAGTAACACCTATCATACGCAATTCCGGTGCGCATACCGGAAGCCCGGAGGTTGCTTTTCTGCGGCACTGAATCATACGCAACGAATTACCATTAGGTACACGCAATATGGTCGCAACACTAAAGTTGACAGACATTCGTTACAGACATAACACCCATTCATATAATTTCGTAATATGACCAATTATTGTACAAAGTCTATCTAACGGACAAACTGGCGGCCACTCGACTGGACGGGAACAAGTGTCCCTGAGGTAGCAGGGGTGATCAGCAACACACGCACCCTTACACGATACAATGTCCGGCTGTACTTCATCGGGGCACTACAAAAAACGATCGTTCTTCATCCCTAAATTGATTAGACCGGAATAAAAAGACACACATCATTATTTCATACTAATACAAATGCTTATTGATCTAGACCATTTAGCATTGTCCATGTCGCGAATCAGCTTAGCCGCACCACATTCCGGCATGGTGGTTAGCATAGCGAGCGCCCTCTGGTGTCATTCAAACTCCACGCACGCGCGTGTAACTGTCATTTCTTGGCATCAATCTAAACACGCCAATCGGATCTATTGTTGTGGAGTTTGTTTGTTTTAAAGAGAGATACCCTTGTGTTGAGAAGCGTATTGATAGATCATCTTACATCATTTAGCATGCAATATAAACAATATGACACATATGAGGTGTACCTTAGCTATCAATATAAATTCATTTGGAAATTTGTGTTCGAAATCTGCTTAAAATACGTTGGTCAAGACAAACGGCATGCAGATATTTGCAGGAAGCTTATCAGTTCGAGGCACGTTTAAAAGAGTGACGCTCGGGTGAATAAGGCGTTTTAGAAAATATTCATATTAGCAGGAATTTATTGGTCTTTTTGACCATAGCCGTATATATATTTGATGTTTTGGGCAAGCTCCATCTTCAGGGCAAGATATATGCTCGGGTAAATAAGACCTCTGGGGCCTTCAGGTGTATTATTGAACCTTTGGGGTAACCGTGACGTCAACAGGTGGGTAAACGGTATACTGGACCCTTGGGACATTAGTCTTTTTCGGATGTATTACATATTTAGGGGCAATCTCTATGTTTGGATGGATTATATTTCAGACCGATATTAATTCTAAGTATGTGTTAGGCGCTTCAAATAGACGTACTTTCGCCTGAATGTTTTGTGTATTTTCTCTCCTAAACGTGATAAAGAATTAAAAACACGTATTCTCTGCTCTGCTCAATCAATTTGACATTGCAGAACAACGTTCTTTAGTTGTTCCCGACGATGGTCTTTAAATTAGTCTTGTTACCAGGGGGACGTTACAACCGTCTCGTTTTCAAGCTCGCCTGATGTATTGCTTATAGCTGTAATTAGCCGATGAATTGCTGAGATGCGAGACGACAACTTGCTACTTATATGATCCTTCTCTCACGATCTGCCTACAGTAATTGATTTGCACTTTCACAAATAAATGGTATTTCGCGTAACGATACATAGAATGATATATAATATAGTTGTTTTGTGTACGACGGCTTTATCTATCAGATATACGGACAGGCGTAAACACCGGCTGATGGAACGAAATTTTCTTTATACATGAAAATAACGTACTCACGCAGATGTACCTACGGTGCCTGTTGATCATTTACGGGGTCATGACCTTAAAATGTTTCATCAAGCAAGCAACATATATTTTAATTTGTTTTTTATTGTCTGGCTATACGAGATCAAAGTATACCCATTTGAGGCGATGTAAACTGATATGGCTGATTCGATTTAAAATACCTTACCTGCTAACAAAACAGTCTTTTTCACACAGGAAAAAACACCTGGCCCCAGTTGTTCGAAGGTTGGTTAGAGGTAACCATGGTTAGAGAAAAATGTGAATAAATCAAAATCAATAAGATTTGATGTCATTTCACGTCTATGAATTGGTTGAGACAAATAAGATCGAAATATTTTGAGGATTTATTCCGCTTTTAAAGCTTTTGTTTCTCACTTGCAATATAGTTTGAATATTTCACTTACCACTAGTTTACATTAAGCAAAATGTTGAGCAACCGGGCCCTGTTGAGTTCAAATTCAAACTTTTGATTCACAATTTTCATTCTCTTTAACATCACCGTAAAAGTTGAAAAGAAAAACCCGGCGTTTGAACAACGTGTTTGTACAAGAAAACAGTGAAATAAAACCTATATTGTATAAATAGATTAGGAATACTTTAGCACCACAGTCAAAATTCTTTTTAAAATATTTAAATATTTCATGAACGGAATATCTTGATATTACCATTATTCTACTGACTTGACATGTTGACATATTTTTTTAGTTTGTTTAAATGATCGGTCTTGCATTAAAGAACGCTAACATGTTATGTATGATGTCTAAAGTGCTTGTAGGCTACTGCAGTTAAAAGGCAAAGGTGCTTAAGCATCGAAGTCCGCGTCCCGTGAGATTCGCGACTTAGCTACTCGACTGCTGAGGTCACTGTATGAGTTTACAGTCAGACGTTACCGTATTTAACCTAACAAAACAGATGTATACACAGTCTCAAACGATCGCGAGTTTTCATTCCTAACGATGTTTATAAAATGATGTTCAGCTAATTGCGGGTCATTTCAGTCAAATGCACACCAAAAGTTGTAAAATTACATTCTATATTTGTCATTTTCATACTAAGACCGAAAAAACAAACAAAACCATTTACAGTTGTGCCATTGTGATGGATTTGTGACGTCATCATATTGCTTCCTGTGACGTCACAATGGATACGTTATACCTTAAACACATATTAGAAATGGAAAATGTATATGATTGTCTTATAACATTACGCATATGTCACATCTAAGTGTATGCTAAATAGACATTGCACAGCCAGCGACTGTTATGTACAAAGTTTACCTAACTGGAGTTGTTAATGTTCAAATAATTAATAAAAAAATGCATTTGTAGAACGAATAGCGAGAACATGACCAGGTAGTTGAAAACAAGAGACATTTATAGTAGAAACAGATGTTCAATACGCTTTATTCATCAGCACGTGTCAGCATGCAGTGTAGTCAGTGTAGAATATTTAAAGAAAAGCTTTCCTGGAATTATTATTTTAGATAATTGGTTTAGTATTTTAGATAAGATATAAAAATATACTATAGAGTGGACATTTTCGTGTGTGGAAGTGTTCCCGATGTGACTCTCAAAATTATCGTGGCGTTGACATGTTCGCGTTGGCAATAATTTTGAAATCTTTTTATTCTATTTATCTATAATCTAAACAATAAATAAATAAATATTTGCGTGTGGATATTTTCGCGCTTAATTATTTTTTACCGCATTTAACGCGAATATTTCTACACCGCGAAAACTTCCACTTCTACGGTATATACTAGACTGTATAAGATGTTCTTGTTTGTTTGTATTATATTACAGATTGAAAGACCAGACTACCGTTTACTTTTCTGATCTGTTACTGCCATTTGGTTTTCCTCATCCTGTCATCATGAACTTAAAATTTGTTTGTATAACTCTATGTCTCTCTATTGGTCTATCTTTCCCGTGAGTGGGATTTCGTTAGAATCACAAAGATGATTGCATTTCCGTCTCTCCGTATTAAAAAGTGATTTTATCATGTGTCAGAAAGTAAACATCGCCTCCTTCCGTACCGTAAACATCCACTTATCAGATCTAAGGGTATATGAATATGTGATACAATTTCATGTTTTCTGAGTAGCCTGATCTATCTAGTATTTTGATGATCTAGTGCCTTTTTGTTAATATTAGCAGCATGAACACCTACCTTGTTATCTTACTTTTGATTTGATTTCTCTACATCGTACATGTACCACATTCATTTTCATTTTTTTTTTCTTTCTTCGTATTTATGGTGATAACTTTACATCACTAGGTCATTGACACTGCAGGTGGACTCTCAGTTCCCGAGTTAGGTCGAAACCTTAAGTTTGGTTCAAATTGTTTGATATTTGCATTGACATACACATATGTGCCCTTCTTCGCTTTTCTAGTGGCTGGTCTAAATCACTGAATAATACAGATTGAATGTCAGGTCCCGAGGTAGGTCGAAACCTCAAGTTAGGCTCATATTGTTTGGTTCTTTGCATTGACATACATGTACATGTATAAATAGATGCCCCCTTTTATGGTAATTGGTCTAAATCACAGGACTTTGCTGATGGTTTATCGGTCCCCGAGGTTGGCCTTAACCTTTTAGCTGGACACTTATTCTGACATGGTTTTCACGAGAAAAACAGTATAAGTGTTGTGTCTGAAATTGTAAATGTGTAACATTTTGAATGGTTTTATAGGCACATCTTGCCCTTGTCCTTTCTGTTTTAATGCTTTGAAATATTTAAGATAAATGTTGTAATTTAAGATATTTTGACTTTGTTGGATCATTGTGTAGGTATATGTACTAAACATTCATATATACAGCTGTACGTGTTTCCCTCTTTTTATATCTTGTGGTGAGTACATTGTACAAGCATGTCTGGAAGACTCAGTTCAAACTATACGTTTTGCACTGTTTCCTCCTTTACAATGGTGAGGTTTGATTTAGTTGTATGGAGTTAAACGTCCTATTAACAGCAAAGGTAATTTAAGGACTTGTACAATGATGTGCATTTTTCAAATCAATAGATTCGGAAATATTAATCGATTCCTCCGTGATGATATGATTGTATCATTGTTTAAGTGTGTTTTAATTATAAATATGTGCGACATTTTTGAACTTGTCATCATTGTACACAAATTAATGAAAAAAATATCTCAATAACTCTTTTTTGATTTAAAGTCAGTGGTCTGTCTGGACAATTTGTGTTCCGGCTGCCAATAGTAAGTCTTGGTTGCATGTTTTAAACTCATATTTGTGTTATTGATTATTAACTTAGCTATACGTCATTAAATGGGCAAATTATACGACAAATTACACAACCGTTTACACCAATACCCGATCCTCCATTATGGTATTAACACCTTCCAGTTGTGATCTACTGAGTCAGAGGAGTAAATCTATTTCTCGGCGAGTGTTGATCATGTTATTGTCTATTAACTTTTGTAGAAACAACAGAATGACAGCTCGAGCTGTTCCCTACCGAGTCACGCAACATGCACTACGCTCCGCATCACACACTGACACGGGATAGCCAGACACTGGTGGGGCAATATAGTCACTAAATGCAGACCTTTTGAATTTTTAATGTAATAGTTGGATTATATGATTTACATTTGATTGCAAAGTGATGTAATTCTTGTCGCCGCAGACAAGAGTTATGTAGAAAATATGGAATTGTATCACCTTTACGTACAGTTCAAGGGAGAGCCGGCAATTTACTCCTATTTATGCCCAATAAAAGGCTTTTAACGTTGTTCTGGGGTGCGGAGTCAACGGGCCGCTTGAGGTGTTAATACAGATGTATGTGCAAAGTTGTTGTCTATATATTGTTTTCTCGTCTCTAACATATTGAGGCCACGTGCTGCACGGGTTTTACGCGTAATACAGTACCACGTGTTACTGTCATGCAAGATATGGATAATTCGTAATGACTTTTGTTATTATTGGGTGTTTATTCGACTTTGATAATACATTTATGGCTGATATGACGTTCCATATGATAAGTGCCTAATCAGAAGTTATATTCCTAAACGACATTGCACATTCTTTTTGATTAAACATGTCAAGGATCCCCGTCTCACTGCCAAAAACTGTAACACATTGTTTGAAACTGTTTTTTTCCGGAATGGCTAAAGCTTAGATAAATCATTTCTGAAAACAAAACCCCATACCTTATCGGACTTTATAAAGATGAAATTAACAAATTTAATCAAAATTAGTGTTCTGAGTGTAAAAACAGTCAATGGGACTAGACGGGATTCGAACCCTGGACTTCATATTGATATACTCTCGCTCTAACTGACTGCGCTACCTGTTCAATAGAAATGTCCTGGCCTAACTGTGCTTCAGTTATATGCAAACGGAAGTTAATGGGAGGTTATCGTAAATACGAAAAACTATAGTGCATCGGATCCCAAAATAAATATCTTAGAGTGCCTAATTCAATGTTTCATTCCTAAAAGAAAACATGTTTTTTCAAGAAATATAATTCTGATAAAAAAAAAACTTATTTAGAGTAATCTGCTGTTTGGAGGGTAATTGTGAGCTATCCAGCATGGTTGGGTTAAAGAGGATGTTTGATGTCGTGTATCAAAACACTGTCTCATTTCTAGAGTTGTATATTGCGAGGCGCTTGCATTAAGCCTGGGCTTGTGCGTGTGATTGAGGTTAATGGGGACAAAGCGAGAAGGCATTATGGTCGATTTGCGGAAATTGTCTCTCCTGTTTTGGTTGAAATCAGATGTTACGATAGCAATAGAAAGAAAAGAGCTTTGGTCTCGAATGCAAGGGATAGGGAAGAGGAGAGCTATCGAATTTAAATCCCATCCAAACTTCGATAAGAAAATTACTTGAACCTTGAATACATGATATCAGTGTATTGGTTTGGTATTTGGTGAATAGATAGTTCCTCAATGGTTTAAAGTATAAGGCTTACCATGGGTTTAATACAAGTTGAAAATCAATAATTGAAAGCTATCTCAAGTTTGGAGACAGTTTCATTCCAAATCTGTCATATTATATCTAGCAACCCTTATCTTTCATTTAGATTTTTTTCTTTCTGTTTTCGATTGGGGTACCAATTTCCATTAATAATGACGTCACGATAAAATATGACGTCACAAAACAATTATATTTGACGTGACAATTGGAAGAATGACTAATGAAATCACGTTCAGGGTGTTATCGACTAGTAAATAACAAAACATGTTTACACCAACGGTTACGTGAGGAAAACATTTTTGAAATTCGTTCAAGTACGATCAAATTCTACATTTAAAAGATTTCCGTAGTCATACGCGGCCGCATGTGGGTTACGTCAGAAATACTTGTACAATCAAGTAGCTTGTGCGCACGTGTTACCCATAAAGCACCTGTATTATTGATGACACTTGCTGTCTGGACGCCAAATCCTAGCCCGATATTCCAGATGTGTTTACCTAATCACATTTTACAGTTAACGTCCAGTACACAATAAAACAATCAAGCCAAGAAATATAACAAGTGTTTGATTTCCCAAATGTAAACAACCTGTCACTTTCATTTGTTCAGAAGCATTAAATAAACATCACGCCAATCGGAACTGACTGAGTGGCCGTTATTAATTACAGAGTACGATATTACCGCTCACCCAATAGGCACATAATATCTTCCTGCTCATTGATTGATATTCCATCACCTAATGGTTGCACAACAACCGGTACTGGGATGTTCTGCTGCAGGAAGTCGTGCCCGACGTTAGCTCGCCGTGGATTGATGACCCATTGAATTATTTCATTACTGGTCGAGTATTATAAGGTTTTTAACTTATCAACGAGGCATGACAAAATTAGTGTGTGTAGGTAGAGTTCATATATCTATATCAATTAGATTTCAAGATCTTGAAAATCTTGAAATCTTGCAAAATCTTGAAAAATCTTGAAAATCTTGAAAAATCCTGAATTAATGTATTTTTATCAACACAAATATAATTATATGATCTCAAAGGCGACAAGTGTTAAAGAGAACAACTGGATGTGTTAGCCGTTTTGTCAGGTTTCTTACATTTCATTTATTATTGTTACAATCTTTGTCCGGACATGGCACAGGGATTACGAGTCTACATTTAACTACTTACTCTTAATACTTTATAAATGGTCAAATACCCTACCGAATACAAATGCCACACAGGTCCGTTAATATAATGTAAAGATGTGCCCTTAAACTCAAATTGCATGTTAATCATTTTGACAATTGAACTATAGATTGAAATCGAGGTTGGTAACCCGATCCTGGGGCTAGGACAGTACATTTTTCAATCATGCCTCCTTGTGTTCTTCCTTCTGTTTTTCCTTTCCTCCAACATTAACCATTCCCTGTTCATACCACTGCCATATTGCTCATTCCCTCTATATTGTTTCCTTCACTCGTTTCGCATGAATTAATAACTCTGGAATCCCCCCCCCCCCGGGTACCTTTAAATTCTCCCAATACCACTCATTCTATTTGTAACCTCCATATGGCTAATTCTGTTTTTACTAACCTCCCTTTATAATTATTTCTGTACCCAAACCCTATAAATGACTCGTTCTCTTTTTCTCACATTGTCATATTCTTCTTTCCTTCTGTCTTTGCTGACACTCGCCCTGTCGCTTCAATCTCTATACAGTGAACTCCACAACTGTATCCTGTTTAAAGCAATCCTCCCCAGGAAACATTTGAAAATGAGATATTATACATATCAAGATAGGAATGTGTAAAATGCATCTGAGTGCACTCCCGTAATGAGTTAACTTCCGGTTTTGAATATCCATCAGGGTCATTTTATCACAGGATCTTTTTTTATATATCAGCTGACTGACGTAATAACATTGTATAATGATACCCCCGACAATATTAGAACCACCTGAGAGAACTTAAATGTTTATTTCTTTCAAGTATTTTGAGTAAAATTAGTTACTTCCGGTGTTGCTGACTGTTTCAAGAACTCAAACTACTCTCTTGTTCTAACTTCCTAAAAAATGCATAAAACAAATAGAAACGTGTTTAAAAGAGATAATTAACTGTGGGTTTTAACAATTCAAATGTTGTAAGCGAACACATCTGTCCCGCAGGTTCCAACCCAGCATTCATTGCACGTATGCAACGCATATAGACTATTGGTACTGTACATGAACCAGTTACTTGCGTATAATGTTAGAGAAATTACTGATTTTCGTATCTGATATGGTGAATAACAGAAGAAGAACTATGATGAATACAATGAAAACAAACCTTATCACAAAAGTTGGTATTTTATAACAAAATATATTAAGTATACACATGTATCATTCAGAGGTTTACTTCTAAATTTCGTAATATAACTCGACTGTATATGCGTCTGTATTTACATGCTCAGTTGTACATGTAAGCATGCAACATAAATATGTTAAGTGGAAGATCTAGAGGGTTTTCAGTGCCTTCAGAAAATCCAAATCTTTTTCTTTACGTTAAATAAATTAGTTTTTTTTAAACTTTTATCATTTATTTTTTTAATTTTTACTCCCTCCTCGTGAAACTGAATCATTTAAAAATCCCACAGACTGGATCCGTCATTGATTAATTGGCGAGTGCAGGGAGATATCATAGATTTCAGGAAAACCCAAATACTGTTACTGTGTTTTTTTTTAAAAAAGGAAGATGCATTTCTCAGGGTTTTTCTATTAAGACTCCTTGCTCAGGAACATTTGGAAATCCCCAGGTTTGGATTCGTATTTGGCAACGGCGCTCAGAGCACTGCATATACATGTATGGCCATAGCGTTTCCAAAGCTTAAGAAACAACTAGTCTGGCTGTACGATGTGTTTTTCAGTGCAGAGAGATATATCCTAATTTAAGTTTGCCTGATGATTGATCCTTGAATTCGATTTCTACTGGAGAAAATATCTAGTGTGTGAAATGTTATGCTGGTACTACATAACACGGAACCTTTCCCCGTGTATGATAGACACAAAAACCAGCAGCGAGGCGGATATTTAATAAAGTATTTGGTATATAATCTGAAAACCCTTTTTGCAAATCTAAACCATAATTTGTTTTTATTGTGCTCAAAACAACTAATCCTCGCATGACTCTATAAATCAAAGGTATACAAGTGTCCTATTATAAGTGTTCACAAAAATCGATACAGCGTCCAAAAATATCGTTGTTTTTGGAATTTATATATATAGATACACGGAAGTGTGTGATGAACGCATAGGGTCTAGGATTAGATCATGCCTAACCCGTTTCATGAAAATCCTGAACTGAAGAAAATTCCTAAACGAAAGTTGTTTCCGTAGAAAAACATTTTTGGAGTTCTGGACAAACTAAAAGTGAATAGCAGTAATGCTTTCCTTTGGAAATTCTGAAGTCAAGGATTTTATTTAAGAAAAACACTTTCATTAAACTTGGTCGAGCTAGAAACAGCAAAACAGCTGAAAGTATGGATTAAACAATCCATATGATATTTTCCACGATTAGAGCATACATATATACCTATGACCGATTTCAGGAACGTTCTTACACGAATGAAATTCCTTATTTTAACATTATTAGGTGGAGATTTTCCAAAATTTCAATAACTTTTTACTAAAATATTAAGTCAAGAAATTTCCTGAATTTCACAAAGGTTCGTGAAATTGGGCAGTGAGCTCAAACCACATACAAAATGATACTGTTCGAAAAAAGCTTGTTGTACTTCAGTTTTGAATCTCCTCTTTTTATCGTGTGTCTCCCGATACCCATATACTCGTACGTGAGACCGACTCACAGTCACTACGTATTACAATGGTTTGAGAGGAACGCTCACCGCCCTTAGTCGTAAAGGTCGCAATGCCTCTTGTACAGCATTTCCCAATCGTTAACTTGGCTTAAATTTACTAACAACAACAGTCAGAGGTCGTAGTACATTTGGTTATAAACAGATTAAGTGTCCATATTGTACACCACATGCCAATAATCTTGTTTGGACTGCACCTCATATCGGTCTTTTGCGATTTATCAAATATTTATAGCCCCGGACCTTCCGAATTTTCCTCGATTATTAGTAAACAAGCTAGTACTATGTAACACGTATACATTTAGCTAGCCTCTTAAACGCGATGTTAACCACCTAAAGAGTATAGCCAAGTAGCGAAGTGCTTAAAGCATACATGTATGTATTTAAACCCAAGACATAATTTTGTAATGTATGGATGCTTTTCGCTGCCTTTTTAGCGATTGTTTTAAAACATGTGAACGATATTTAATTAGTTCGGCAAATTCAACTTTTAAGTTAAAAAATTCCAAATTAGGCATTAAAATGATTTTATTTCTCTCTCATGCACTGTTTTCTTAACTTCACCATGCAGTTGAACAGTTTCCGTTTTTCAAACATTTCACGTATTGATCTTTAACATAGTATAAAATATATATGCAATAAAGATGTAAAAATGTACAAAAGTTTTAACGGAAAAGGCTTTAGTGATGCTGTATTAAAAAGCAACAGTTTAAAATATGATATAAATAAACAAATGCTAAAAGGCATATAAAGTACGCGATGATACATTTACCTGTTGATAAAACATACCCAGTAATAATTGATGATACATATAAATCTTATACGACGTTTTGAATTATTTTCAATATTTCATTAAAATACGAACGATTTATTCAGTCTACTAAAACTGAACTGTAATGTTTGATATACGACGGCTATACTTCAATGGCAGCATATTTTGATAACATGGTCACAATTGATTCTATTTATACGTTCCCATGCCTGTTAATTACATACTTATACCTAGGATGCTGTCTAGTTAATTTATATCTTCGTTGTTACATGCAGGATAATGAAAATGCCGGCAATAAGTGCGCCATTAAATTTCCTCTGTGAAAATGAAAAACGAACTTCATTAACACCGTTTAATGGTTCCGACTCCTACACAAAATTTGATGAGTGTATGATACCTTAGTGCTATTTGATTTGATTTAATTAACATTTTGATGACGTTTATTGCAGAATGCCTGCATTTTGTGATTTTCCTTGTCAAGAGGTTTTTAGGAAAATTGTTCGTTTTGATAAATTTGTACATAGTGTAGGCGTCAAAATAAAGGACTAGATGTTCTATCAATGATCTGGCCTAATCAGGTACAATACAAATTAAACATGTATCGCCATGGAACATGTTGTATCGAGTTTTAACCGCACTTATTAAAGCGAAAACATTTTTTTGCGTTTTTCAAAAGTATTGATAAATTAGCGTACTCACAGTTTATACAGTAGAAAGTTATATCCAGAAACTTCAATAAGCGTTATACTTAATTAACGCAATGATTAAAGTGCGAAAGGGCTAAAATAAGATCAACACTAAAATATTTAACTACACATTTCTTTTATTATTGTAAATAGCTAATATTTCATTTGTATTAAAACTGAAAGAAAAATAGCATGTCCCAGGATTCAAAATGGATATCGAAAGATTATTTACAAAACAAAACCACAAACTTTAAAAAAAATAGAATAAAAAAATAAAATCCAATTTACATTTTATCTAATATTGTCTTCTAGAGCATAATTTATTTGGTATATTGACATCAGGGGGTACCCAGGAATTAATTTTGGGTGTTGCCCAAAATTTTAAACTCAGAAAAAGACTCAAAATAATTAATAAATTATAATTGTCATGTCGGTTGTTCAAGTGTACATGTATACTACTTTATGGCACCAAACAATATATAGAACTTCATTATTTCTGAGATTGTGACAATTGTATATTCCCTGCCGAGCAGAGCGAGGCGAATTGGTTTTTCTGAAGATGTAATACTAAACTTGTTCAAGCGCTGCCGAGCGTAGAAAGCTAGAATTACCGGACATTATTTACATTGTGAAACAGATCGAATAAGGCATGGACTAGTTTTCTGAGTTTGCGGTATTATTCCAGGTTATATTTTATAACATGGAGTATTTATATTTTATGATGGCCGAGCGGAGCCAGTGTTAACAAATTCTCTGAAACAATGCTAAAAATGTAGGTTTTTGGTTAAAATGTTGATGTTTGTGTCATGCCTTTCATGTGCATGTAGTTTAGGCGAGCATTTTGGCTATTAAATATTAATTAATTTTGTCATAAATATGAATTATGATTTGACTGTTTGTCTTTTATTGTGAATTTGTATGCATGCATATGTACAAGGGCAACACCTGTTAAAAAGGATATATTACATGCCAGGCTTTTATGTAAACATTGGTTATTATTCACCTGATAACGTGATGCTAAGGTGGATGCTTTATTGTCTTTGAAAGTTTTGAAATTTACATTTTTTAACAGTTACAATAAATCACTCCTGGTGATCATGTGTACATGAAACCACAGGTGAAAATACAGGTGTATCTATCATGAAATGGACTCTACCTTTGAAATAACAATTAACATTATACCTAATTCCAACAGATGGTTTTATCCTCTCTCAACGGACAGGGTGGTCACCACACCGTGACAATTAGAACAATATGATTAGGTAGACAGTCCGTTTAGCCTTCACCACTGACCTGACTGGAGACCCTAGGCCTACTAATATATAAACAAAAGAAGATTAACCCCCTATTGTTTAGAGTATAAGTAGTGGAATTCTTGTTTGGGCAATTGCACCCTTAGGCATATAGATATTTAAACTGCTGCTTGCCATAGAAAATCATAGTTCACAGGATGGTTGATATTAGAAGAAAATCCCATATGAAAAAGAGAAAATCTTCAAAAACCTAAGTCCAAATTATTTTAGGACACAGAAAAGGGGTATTGCCCGGGCAACTAGGGCAACACGCCTGGGTCTGCCACTGTTTATGATATCAAAATCTAAGATATGCGTGTACCTGTGATAGGTGCCCTTATATACTCTTACACACATATTCCATACATTAATAAAAATATCAAGAATGAAAAATAAATAAAAAAAATGAGCAATATAACTGTCAATAAACTTGTAACAGACATAGCATCATGAAATAGATATTTTAAGATCTTGTTTTATTAATCAAATTTCTCTATACCAGCTTGATAGTTCTGTTATTTAATAATGTATAATTATCTGTTTATTTTACCATTTTCCCCCTGCCATACATATCATAAACAGTACATAATGTGAACAATTATCCACGACCTTTGTTCACCTGCTAAATACGGACCAGGGTAGAAAGTGTTTAACGTGAAAACTAATGAATCGCAAACCATTACAAATGTGTATCCGTCGGTACTCCAGACGCCTCGCGTAAAACGTTTGTCAACAGTTGATGCGCGTGTACTGGTAGAGTTCACGTACACTTCACGTTCTCAACGAGACTTCAACGAGACTATTCCCGTACGAAACAGTATTGGATGATCATTTCTCAGGAAATTTCATCGCAAAGTTCTAACTAAAAAGCAGTGTTTGGGTCTAAGACTTATGAAAGTATGGAATTGAAATAAAGATAATCTCGAGATCTCCTTGGACATATTAAATCTCGCGGTATCTGAGGTTTCGAAAGACCTTTTTGGCATGTCATTTTATTCATTGGTTCTGTTAACTCACATCTTTTTTCTTAACCTGATTTATACGTTACAAGTAGAATCCAATGGATACCGGAAACGGCAATGCAGTGCACAGAATCGGATACAAATAATGATGGTGGAGGTATTTGAAATTCGATGTGGCGAGGTGAACATGTGTACACATTTCGTAAGGTTAAAAACGGTTTGTGTAGCAAAATGCCAAATAAATGTCATGCCATTTAACAAAATGGTTTAGAAACAGCCTGCCACTATGTCCATAAAGTGTAGTAAATTGGTGTGCGGTACAGGGCGAGTATGAAATAGTCTAGGCAAGTATTGCAAGAGAGCAAATGCATAGGAGGATCATTGGGTGAGTGGGCCTTAACCTTGGCGATCAAGTCCAGACAAATCACAGTTAATTATGAACACCCTAAGTTTGAACATTGACTGGGAAGGTCTTATAACGACCTTGTTGAGAATCACTTGGGCTTTGTGAATCGTATTACTACTTTTAAAAAGGTGTTTGTTTGTCGGGATGTTTCTGTCATAGGTAAACAATATTGATATTTGTTTGTTATCCATCCATTTTTTTTAACATTGACAGCAAATATCGATCCTAATTTAAGTTAAACTTAATTGATAATTAGGGCTGATGTTTCTTACTTGAATTGTCTTTGTTGATATATAGATATTGTATATAAGCAACATTTATCAATTGATACCGTTTATTCTGACTGATGAATATTCATAAAACCCATGTGTTTATCTAGCCACTCCCAAAAGTCAGCCATGTGGCGCCATCTGTAAACTAAGCCTCGCTTTAAAGTCTTTTTAAGTGACGTTGTTTTCTGATGATCTGGGTAGGCGCTGACGTTAGGTAATCTGTCCAACCCTTCTTTCCAGGAACCTCGAAGGCCATTTGCCAGGGATGTGTCGATCTCGTGCGTTGTGACGAAGGAGGTTCGAGATTACAGCCCCCTAACCTATCAGTACGTCAGCGACTTGTTGCGTGCTAGGCAAATTGTGTTCTGGATTATGGTTATTTGATGGTTGTCAATAATAAGCTGGCTCTTGAATTAATGAATATCCTTCCTCAAAGTTATAGAAATAGTTCACTTGAGAATAAACGATATTTGTTATTGCCGCCGTCCGGCCCCACCACTGACGAACAAATTGGTGAAACATGATACTAATTTCGAGAGTATTATAAAACTTGCTCACACCTAACCTAACCATAAGAGCGCTTATTTATTCTTTTAACATCAGTGTTCACACCTAGGCGCGGAGTCAGCCCACGAAAAACCCATTTGGGTCCAACTTTGGGGCCCGGGGAATGGAAAATTGATGAAGAGTCTCCGGGAAATAGCATGCTAGCCGCTGTCTTCGACAGCGTAGTGGATGGGAATGAGGTGTTAGTAGCATGCATTTAAGATGAAATAAAGACTTAGTCGCGCCAATACTGGCACTTGTATTATTTAAGAACAAATCAACCAGCAAGAGTAATAATTGTGGGAACGATTTTGTTTTCGAAGATTTGCATGTAATTCATGTTTGTCAGATTTCAAGTTAATGAAGCAAGCGGGAAACGAGTGTGTTCACGATGTTTTTCTTTTAGGCATTTCTCGAACTGTAAATTGTATGTTTAAAAGGTAAAGTTACAAATACTATCATGAAAACGAAATATCGAAACCTCAAATGATGTTCATGTTTTTGAGTTTGAAACAGAAAATCACGAAACAATAGCACTAACGTAATCTTCAGATAAAACTAAAGAACTGCCGAGTGCATTTATTTTAAAATTGCTTTATGATTATAATGGTTTCTCTATGTGAGATCCGGTGAGTGTCCAATGGACCTCACATTTATTGTATTGGCCTAGCACAGAGCGAAAAAAACAACTTAGCAGAGCGTGCATATAAACACGACTAGAAGAATTGCAAACAAGCAAAGAATTGAATATTGGTTTGTTAAAGAAATCATTCAGGAATATAGGCAAGTCAAAATATATCTAGAATTTTCATAGCGCACCAAAAGCTTTTTATATTGACAAAAAAACTCTGAATTAAATTCGGCGTGCTGTCTTGAACAGTGCTCAGACTAGAAGCAGACGGATATGACGGCGACTTGGGAAGGACACAGAGATGAAGCCACATTTTTATTGCCAATGTTATTTATCATAGTTTGCTGGTGTTATCCTCATTAATCAGAAAGGGCCTTCTGGTAATTGGTGCTAATGTAAAGGTTTTACGCAGGATTCAGAGAGATTTCTTGGAAAAGTAACCCGCTAACCAGTATCGAACGACAGTATTCCAAGACAGTGTGTGGCGAATCTGGGGAGCGTTTAGCCGAGCTCTCCCTTACTTTACTCATGGTACTCCAAGATCAATGAAAAGCGAATTTGATCAAAATCAACTGATAAATTGATCCAACGCCTCAACAGAGATTCACTCTGATTTAATTCAAAGAACTCTTTTATCAAATTATTGTTCCCTCGCGACTTAAGGTACATCTGTTATATAGAACTGCCGAGTGTAAATAAAACAGGCCACTACAAATAACATTAGTATAGACCTGTTAGGGACAACATTTACAGGTGTGGCTTATTGAAAGTGAAGCTTGCTGAGGGCAGAGGCGTGATCTTCACACGTGTACACTGTAGTCTAGGACATAACCTGATTGAGGACAGTCAGTCAAGATGCATACACTAAACATTTAGTCAGGACGCGTACACTATATATTTAGTATATTGTTAAATCTTGATGGGGAAAGTTAGTCAGGGTGCGTTCACTATATATTTAGTGTGTTGTTAAACCGTGATAGGGACAATTATTCAGGACGCGTTCACTATATATTTAGTATATTGTTAAACCTTTATAGGGACAGTTATTCAGGACGCGTACATTATATATTTAGTATATTGCTAAACCTTTATAGGGACAGTGAGTCAGGACGCGTACATTATATATTTAGTGTATTGTTCAACCTTTATAAGGACAGTGGGTCAGGACGCGTACATTATATATTTAGTGTATTGTTAAACCTTTATAAGACAGTTATGCAGGACGCGTACACTATATATTTAGTTTTATATACACTGTAATTACATATTATATATTACATAATTATATATTTTATAACAAGAAACATACAACGATGTTACTGCAGCAGGCACGTAGGGTATTTATTTTTTTGCGTGTGAATATGTTCGCGTTTTGTCTCCTTTTTTCACTATTTACAGTATAATACAATTCATGTTGACAATGAATTAATGAAATCGATCTTATGAATTTATTTCGGAAGTGAGAATCTTTAGTTTTGCAGTAGCCCTGCAGAGAAAATCAATTTTAGGGTATGTATTTGTAACACGATCGTTTAACTCCAACATCAATTGTCTTCAAGGACCGGATCTTTTTTTAACATTAATATTGAAACATCATTTTGCAATACTGAATTAGATAACGCTTAATTGTAAGGTTACACATTAAACTGTTAGTGAAACAGAGGGCTATAAACCATTTGAAAAACAAATTATGACGCGATACATTTTACTTCTTGTAAATATCGGTGTCTGTTAAAAAAGTTATTTTAAAATTGTGTTTTACATTTTAGACGACATTTATCAATTTTAATGCACCATACATAAATATTATAAACTATATTGCGAAATGATGTGTTCGTGAAATTCAAATGTCTAGTTTGTATTATAATTCCATCATATCGTACACGTACCACTTGTGTAAGACAGTGGTTTCTTTTGGTTTCTTTTTCTTATGCCTGCTTCATACGTCATCGTTACATTTCCTATCGAGGGAGCATATAAACATGTAATTGAAGTACAGTGTGTGATATATATTTCGTGTGTCCTAACGACGGGCCATCAGTCATGCCCGTAGCAATGATTTACGACAAAGTAATGCCGTCTTTAAATTAAACTTTTATTTTTCCTAGTTAGCGATTCGATATTTACACAGAGACGACGGGTATAAAGTCGAGGTTCGACCATATTAATAGGGCAAATTGCCTAACGAATACTACGACATGACACAACTTCCGGTATGTACTGTCCGTCCGGAAATTGATTGCGACTGTCAACCGTTTTTGTTGTATTATACACACAGGCTGTTACATGTATGCATTAGGTTACGCCATCACACAAGTTTTTAAAACATTATATTTGTAATACCGTTCATTGTGACGTCATAAAGTACAATACGATGACGTCACAATTTTTCCGACAATGGCAAAATCGGTAGTGTTTACCCTTTGATTTCGCATGTCTATTAAGTCTTAAAATATCCACTTTAACATTCTGTTGTTAAGTATATATGATGAAAAGACACTCCAAATCATTCCACCCACATCTGATTTTTAAGATCTCGCTAAACTTCGTTTTGTTGACATGAAATATTGAGGGAAATTGTTTTTGATTCAATTTAATGTTGTTGTGTACAGGGCATCATTTTATCATGAACAGGAAAAAGATAAAACATCTCTTTGGCTTAGCACTCAGTGGCTCTTTAATGGGAACAGACTATTTTATTCTGAAGTGTTTCTTGAAGTGATTTATTATCCAATCACATGTTTTACGATTAGTCTTAATTTTTTGTAAGCAAGTAGATAAAAACAGATACATCTTGTATATACGAGGTAGTTATTCCCTATCAAAACATGTCTGAACAAAATTTCAGTTCCGTGTCTATATATTTCTTTCCAATATTTCAAGCCATTCTAGCATATTTCTTAGAAGCGAAGCCCCAATCCGAGAGTTTTCCATTTCACGTTTAAATTACCGGAATTCAATTGTTATGACCGGGATGCGTGCATTATGGCACTTTTAGATCTGTTTCTATTAGAAAACAAATCAGCGCTTGTTAGGAACCAGCATGACAACTCCAAGGGCCTTACCACCTCGATACAAGCGACACTTGTCTGCAATAGATTATTGTGAGATGAGGGCTAATCCTAGGAGCAGACAAAGATACTCAGAATCAATGACCAGAATTCTGCCAGATGGTGAAACGCTCACAGATTTGTTGGTTAGAATGGAATTCCCTTGATAGCCAAATATTATTTCGAAACAAGGTTTATTTTCTCAATCAATTTTTCGCAAACAATCGTTCTTTGTTCTCACAACAGTTCGGCAGATTCTGCTCTGTGTAAAGTGTATTGATGCCGGTATGGGTATATATTGCTATACCAAAGATCGATATCGTATTGATATAACCGGTACATTTAACAGCGCGAATATTGGAGAACATCATCTCAAACGAAGGGCCTTCTTAGAAGAAATTCCTGATCAAAGGGATACACTTTTAGGAACCGCCATAGAATGCAGCCGTCAATAGCAGGTTTATTTTATGTTAAATTTCTTTTTGTCCGTAGTAAAAAAAGTCCATTTAATTAAATAAACAACAAGTTGATTGCATGTTTACCTGAAGTTTTGGATTCTGTATTCTGACGTGGGCGTTTCATGTTTAAAGATCAATCGAATACGTTGCAGCATGATATACGAATAAATCGTTCGTTTTTTTCCCCATATTTTATTGTTTCATGTATTGCCAACCAGTAATGTTCTGTTTTGTCATATGAACGTTTAAAAAACCCCATCGTGTACCATGCCACAAGCATTGATAAATACGCATGTACAGATACGTGTTCAATGAAAATTTAACCATGACATACAGGTACTTGTAAATATGTTATCTCTATTTGATAAGGGCTTATATCCCTCTATACGTACATTGTATATGTCTTTTAGAATAAGAATGGGAAAGATGGTTTCCTTTCCGAAATTGGTTGAATTCCTTTTTTGTTGGTATACACAATTTGCAATTGTACAATGTATGAGGAAAGCATCCATTTTGTTGTGATACGCAAATACATTGTATTACGCTGTAAAAACTCATCATAAAGATTTCTATCGTATTTTTGGTGCATATTTCAGCGGTGTTAGGGTTCATCCTAGTTTGGAAGCAAGATATCAGTTTTTTTGCATAAAGTAATGAAAAATCGGAAATTCAATATATTTCTAATTTGATAATCATAGAAATCGAATTTCTGGGAACACAAGGGTTGTATCAGGATATGGTCGCCTCCGTCTCCGTCCGTCTATTTTGTTCTTTACAATCTCCAAAATGGAAAACACCGTTCTTCATATCAATAAATCAAAACGCAACAGGGAGTCAATTAATTTTATTCGAGAAAAGATCAGCGAGGTTATAGACGAATTACTGGTTTTAATTCAATTTTCTCCCCTTTCTTTGACAATAGTGACGTCTTCATTTATAGCTGTGAGTCACAAGGGACATAAAATACTACCATACTCTCGTATCCTTTAATAAACTCCGTACTTCATCACAATATCCGACAAAATATGCCCCGAAGATTTTACTCAGCGATAACGATATCAGCAGGCGCAGTTCTCAGCCAGCGTGGGTCGAGAGCTTCCTAACACTCGTTATTTCACATAATATCATATAATTTCATCAACGTATCAAAATACAAACACTTTTTGTTTTTGCTATTTCGAATGGTTAATATTTGTATTATGATTAGTTATGATGATTGATTGTTTAAGTAGTTTGCCTTGAACAACCTCAAATGTTCATCAAAGTTCGGTAACAAATGTAAGTATAAGAAAATTACGTCATGTACTTTCAGTATATAGTATACCGTAAAAGAGCAAATTTTCGCGAGTTGAAATGTTCGTGTTGTGATGCTATACATTTACCGGGTGTGGAAATATTAGCGTCGACCATGGTTTCAAAATTGTATATATTCTCTAAAATACGAACATATCCACATCGCGAAAATTTCAACGTGTACAGTATTGCAATATGTAGTATGAATATTAATGGGATTTTTTTTTTAACAAAATTAGACAAAACAAAAATTAAAAAAACCCCATAGAAATGATGAAGTTATAAAAATGTCGTTTTAATCCAAATATCAGCTCAGACGGACATATTTATTTCCCTCCACCTAGTGGTTAACACTATTTCGAGTGTTTTGATTACAAAATCCTACAGGGTTGGATTAAAGCTAGACACACATTGATGTGAAACCTAACAATGTTCCGTCGGTAAAGCCTGTTTCCGCAACCCCCTGCTTCTGTTTGTTGTTGGGTCGGAGTTCTGTGCCTTTCCCAATATTTACTTTTCTTACCGAAAAGAATAACTGTTTACCATCTTCTCCACGACCAGCCGGCGTATTGACAGTAGTCCAAATAACTGGTGGAGTCGGGGCAGTGAACTAACAGTCCAGATGTTTGTTTAGGAATCAGATGTTTATATTCCCGAACAAATCCAGGTTTAACCAAGAAAAAAAATCTCTCCAATACCACATACTTTCGACGATAGGCGTAATACAGAAATGTGTTTCTAATTTTAACCCTTTTTATTGAAATTGACGTGGGTGTTCATTTCATCTGAAATGGTTAGTTAAGTAATGAACTGTTCAAGAGTTTTCTCGTTTATTTTATTTACTCGTTGCAGAAGGAAACGAATCCCATAAAAATCTGCCACATCGGATATTTCCCTTTTCAAAATTGATTAATGTTACAAAACATTTCCTATTCTTTATAAAAAAGACAGTTAAAGAATACGGATATAATTTGAATAAGTAGTGAGAAACCTATCGTTTCGTTCTGATTTTATTTACATCCACAATGTATTGGATGAAGTCAACATAACTTGGATTATGTTCTCCCTCACTTGACAAAACGATTTACAACGAACCCTATGAATGGCATCTCCACGGTTTAAATAAAGCCTTCCTGTTAAGCTTGGCGTATTATCGATGTATTTCTTTAATATAATGCTAATGCAAGCTTGAAAATAATTCATTCTTGTTTCGATTTCCTAATGTGAACAATAGTGAAATATCGAATTTTTATTTGCATCGATAGAAAAGAAAAAAAAATCGCCCATTCTATTTGTCGCGTAGATTTACCACTATAGCTGTTTTGTTTTGTGGGTCCTTTCTAGTCGTATTGATGAAGCATAAAGTTTCTTCCATGGGCAATTAATCTTCTTGTCTCGCTTTCTTGTGTAAAGTATGGGTTTGTGTTTCATTGTGACAATTTGACACTCTGAATCGAACGTAGACCAAAAATGCAAATTTAGATGATGACGGATCCTACACAAGGCTGTTATTATCTGTTTTTTCTCTCTCGGCGGTCCGATGTGTTTCCTTCTCTGGGTTTATCATTGGCGGTAATGATTAGGTATAAGCAGGTTGTAAACGGTTCGGAAATAAAACACATAATGACTAACCCTAACCTAGTCATTAGCTGCTCTTATAAACAGCATGTATGTATATGAATATCGATGAAATGATTCTTATGATGCGTCGTACAATTTGTCGCAGGCTTCTTACATTGATTTTCGCTCTTACATAACCGATGAGATGTTCCTCAAACGCACTAAAGTATAGTTCACCTTGAAATTTATCTTCCAATAACACATTGGGCTCTCAACGTTTAACCATTAACACTAGAGAGATTGATCCTAGTACACGTATACACTTGAACCGCCAGATACATGGTCAGTATAAGGTATGAACACCCTACCTACCGTTTATTCTGACTGATGAATATTCATAAAAAGTAATTCCAACAGTGTGGACAAGTTTAGGTTGTCAAAATTTCGGAGCGATCCGCTCCTTTTTCAAGACACAGTGAAACAGAACAGTTACATGTACATATACATCATATTACAAGAAGATAGAACTGATATACCATAATTGAAAATACATAGCTATTATATAAAACCAATAGTCCCCTCGGCTAAAGACAGCCGAAGTCAGCAATTAAGCAGAGAGCATCGGGAACAAGGAACGCTGATGTAGAGGACCTATACTTGCGCAAGATGCACTATATAGCGTGGACAAAGTTTCATTGATGGGGTCAAATTGTTATTAGATGGGGTCACTATCACTCGTCTTGGCACTCCTGCTACCTCCCACATTAAGACCCCCTGCACGCCAACTCCGGGCCAACAAGAGTGATTGATATATGCTTTTTTTACTTGTTTATAATAAGAAAACAAATTATATTTACTGTATCTCTACAGTTTGATGGTCAAATGAAACTGAGTTTCATCGAGTAGAGTATATCATAATGAAATCAAAAGAATCACTTTGCACCTTTAAACTTGTATTTCCAAAATTATCGGAAGAGGAGCTATTTACTTGGATGTACTATGAGTATTGCCCGCAATATGGACTGAGTTCACTGACACAAAAGGAATTTACAGACTTTAGTGTGTTATAAGATTTAAATGCTGAACGGGGAAATGAATGGAAAATATGTACTACATATACATATCATAATGATGTGGTTTGTATACGTTCATGTGTTTGTCATTTTGTTTATTGATTACACAAAGACAAACTGAAAACAAAATCGCTACAACCGAAATAATACTAATATAATTATACAAACATTGACACATAGCGTGAACGTTTCGCACGCCCGATACAGGTCTCATCGGCATCTTGATGTAGTAAAAAAATGTTATTCATAATTAAACGAAACAATACCTAATTTTAACTGATAAAATTAAATTGCATGTTGCATGCATAAATAAGAGGTACCTGTAAAAACATGTCGGTAGCATATATTATATTTTTAGTTAGAAGGTGTATGATTTGTGTAGTTGTATAAAATCGTTTTCCCCTAATGTCTCCCCTTCTCCTCCCCCACCCTATCTAATGGTTTCATGATCGATGCATTCCTCGTTTCGCTGAAGGTAATTCATTAAGTCGAGTTTGAATGTTTGACAGTTCTTCGGGTAAACTTGATTAATATACCTGGATTACAGGTAATTATAATTGATTGATCGCTAATGAGCGAGTACTTGAGATAAGATGCCGTCTCATCCTCATATGCGAAACATGCCTGGCATGCACCATCTAATACAAACCTATATAAATATGATTTACTTTAAACTGGATGGCTGTAAATTGGTTATTTTCCGCGGAACTTCCATTGTAGCTTCCAACAAGTGAGTTGTACATATATCACATACTTGTTAACGGTATTTAATTGTAGCTCCTTAGCAAACACATCCGTTAGAAGTGGAATTTAAAGTCAACACATTTCATATAAAGGAAGTCAAGATCTACACAGGAACTAGGTCTGATGAAGGTGACAGAGTACTTATCGTAGTAGTAACCGGAACGTCACACAAAAACACTTCACTGGTTGTGCTGTATGGACCTGTTTACAATTTGGTTTAGTTTGGTTTACTTTTGTTTAACGTCCTATGTTGGTGTTCTTGCCTCCTTGTGATAGTGCGGATCTGGTGCCGACGTTATAGTGCTATCTCATTGAAATACCATGCCGAAGACACCAAGCACAGCATTCCGCCCGGTCACATTATACTGACAACGGGTGAACCAGTTGTTGCCATTCCCCTAAATGCTAAAGGTTAAGGTGGGAATAAAAACTACCATTTTAAGGACTTTGGTATGTCCCTGGTCTGAGGACAGAACCCGTGACTACAAGCTACACTTCTTGCTAGAAAGACGACATGTGAAGACATGACACTGTAATTCAATTATAAACGCTATGACACTTGTTGACTATATTACGTTTCCAAATATAAATACACATTAGTCATACCCGAAATATATTTGATGATATTTTTTTTTAACAAACAATGTATTTTCAAAAGAGCAATGGAAAGTAACAACATATTACAGCATACTTCAGAGGCTGTCAGAGATATTTTTTTCTTGGAATTATTCAAAATCATAAACAGTTTTGCGGTAAGGATTCGTATTAGTAAAATGATTTCGGTTTCTATAGAAACGTTGTTAAGGGACCCGCTGAGATAAAGAAAAGTTTCATCAAATTGAGAACATTTTGTGTCGCTCCTGTGGTGACACATGCCCATGCTTGTCTACGATAAGCACGTGCCTTTCCCTAAACCGGGGTGAAAAGCAGCAACCTAGCGACTTTTACAACTGCCTCTGATAATACCGTTCATGGGGATATGCTAATTTTATCAGCTTTACGCAAAAATGTGTCGCTAGGGAGAAATTCTAAAAGTTTTTGAAAAGTGTTAGGCACTGGCAGTAAAATTTCTTGAAATTAAAATGTTACCACATACTGTGGTTTGACAAGGAAGTAATTTTCTGTAACGCTTCTAACATGCGATGTTCTGAGATGCACAGGAGACCGGATTTCACATGAGCATGAGTTTCTCTAAAGCAGTCCAAATTGAAAACTATTGACACATGCTTGTGTTACAGTACATCAATTTACAAGAGCATTTCGAAATTTGCAGCCAGCGTGTTAAACATAGCAAGTCTCATTTAAATTTCTATCTGCCTGATATCTTTCCGTTGGGTGGCAGAGTGACGCAGTGGATAGCGCATTCGCCTTTCACCAAGGCGCGTACGCCGCGAGTTCAATTCCCCGATCGGACGTAAAATAGTTACTGGGTCACCTGCCCGACCAATTTGGGTTTTCTCTGGGTACTCCGGTTTTTCCCCATATTAAACTTTAAGACCTCAATTGTGTTTCTATCCTTACCAACAAATTTAATTAATACATGTATATAAGGTTGAACATATTGTAATCTAGCGTTTATGTATATCTTTCCTTACGTATTCTATTGTTTAAGTTTAGGAAGTTGATTTTATCATTATTCGTTTTCATAAAATATCTTGTCTTCTCATATATCATTTGATAAAATATTCCAGAAGTATACATAGTTTCGATTCCTATTTTTAATTCAACGTTCAGCATACTTTGGCCCCCTTGAGAATTTCTCGAGTGGATAGGTTGCACAAAGACCACGTGATATTTCTTCAGGCACTCCTGCTACCTCCCACATTAAGACCTCCTGCACGCCTACTCCGGGCTAACAAGAGTGATTGATAAATGCTATTTTTACTTGTTTATAATAAGAAAACAAATTATATTTACTGTATCTCGACAGTTTGATGGTTAAATGAAACTGAGTTTCATCGAGTAGAGTATATCATAATGAAATCAAACGAATCATTTTGTACCTTTAAACTTGTATTTCCAAAATTATCGGATGAGGAGCTATTTGCATGGATTATTTTTATAGATATTGGTTTTGGAGAGCCGATCATCGATAAGCTGTACCAAAACTATGGGACGAAATCTCAATTCTGTTTCTTTGGTGTCCTCGGATATTGAACTTAAAGATCGAAGTAGTTTCTTTTAGATACACATTTTAACGGTTCAAAAAGAAGGATTCGAATAAACACTAAACTGTAATGTTAACAAGATCTTAGAAGATTTCCCCTTACATCAGCAGCTGTTCTTTTGTATTAGTTTTGTGTCAATATTTGCCGACAAGACTTACAAATAGATTATCCGGTGTGTGAAAAGTATACACAAAACTGATGCAAGCCGTGAGCATGTCTTGAAGAGGAGAAGACAAACACTGCCCTCCTTAACCTGCATTTTACCACCGGTCGATAACCATCAACCGACCGTCGTTCGGTTAATCACGTTCCGCTCCGGGATATGGTGCTTCACGCCTCCCTTTGACTATAGAAAATATGGCTGGTCTCAAATACTTCAGACGAAATTAGTTTGTGTATCGATAAAGAATACTGTAAGGAATTTGCTCTTTGAACCAACCCCCATCAGCACTGTTCCAAGGTGTTAAAGCTCGGGTCCTATAGATTTTCGTCTGTCCGACAAACAAACGCAGGGTAGACCCAGACGCACGTGTTATAATTCGCATCACGGTCTTTCCCGCCTTTTTATTGTCATCACCTCCGACGTCAGCAATGTCCTTTTTGTTATGATGTAATATTCCTGTTGTCGGGAATATGTGTCTATTGTCTATTATATGTGAATTGTTCTCTTTTACTTTTGTTTTAGTTAACGTTACCATATTGTCTATAATTGTTGTCCCTACTACCTTCTGGAGAAATATCTGTTTAAATTGCAATTTTCACTTAATTTACAGTAATTGTACAAGTCGACCACCGATTTTGACTAAGATTTTTTATGAGAAAATATGATTTGTATCGTTGTTTCAATTGTATAAAAAAAAAATCACAATAGTTAAATATCAATATTTGGTTCATTTGACAGTTTTGACGTGTTTATTTTGAGCTGTAGTTACATCATAGTCGTATCGTTAGATATCAATGTTTGGTTCATTTGGCAGTTTTGACGTGTTTGTTTTGAGCTGTACTTATATCTGTATGACTTTGTTTTACATCAATATATCTTTAATTATTGAAATTAAGAACATTTCAAGTTTATGGTCGTCATCAGTCTCATTAGAATTTACTGAGTGAATGTGATATGAGCGTCTGTTTTTTTATATGCTCCTACATGTTAGTGTGCCTTGTATTTCCCTATGTTCTAACCCTACACTGTAGCTCTCGCTTTGAGTAAATGACAAGCTTTTATTGACGTAGATTAACATAGGGCCTTCTCTTCCGGAACACCTGGTCTATTTTTTTGTACCTCTTCAATTTTAAGGCACGATTTCGTTGTCACTTCGATATTATTATTTTTTTCTTTTTTTGTTGTACCCAATAAAACTCCAGACGATGTCATCAAGTTCCACCGGGAATTAAGACAATGACACATTGTCTTTCAAAGATAGACAAAGCGTACCACTCGTCATCTTTGTCGCCTGCCATATTAGAACACCAGCAGCAAGACCATTTCTACGACCATGTCTGCCTTGGGCTGCGAGATACGTTATGGAGATCCTTCGATGGATTATCAGAAAAGAGCATGTCAGCTAGAGCAGGTGCCCGTTATCGACAGGACCCTGTGTCGTTACAGATGACTATTTGTATTGCTTCGGACCAGACACTCCGGGCAGACGTAGACAATTCATGTAACAGACTCGTGCGATGAGCACACTGTACGTCACACATTTTACATCTAGACACAGAAGACCAAACCTTTAGGAATGAGTTCGTCGCTGTAGAATGTCCCTGGGTTCAATATGGATGTCCACATAGCACCACAGGTCTCGTAAGATCACGTTTATCTTTTGAAAACCCGTTATCGGATTTTTGCTTACGGTATAATTAATTTATTATTTATAGAAATTTGAAACGACCATTAAAGACCACCTGCCCACATTTACACATGACGTACAATAATTACACGTGCTAACTATCTATACTAATATTTTTATTTTCATATAACGTATTTTATATGGCCGTTTAAAGGAGATATTCAATCGTATTTAATTTAACAAAGATACGATGACAATTGACAACATAAATACACCGACGTAGGTGACCCGAACCAATTTTCGATCTAAAACAGAAGCCTGTCGGGGTTACATCAGGGTAAATATCCCTGACATACGACTTTCCTGAACTCTTGTTTCCGGTATCCGTTTCTTGTACACTACCATGGTGTCAATGAACGTGTCCCTGACGGCGTATTCAAGTCTAGGTCTCTCAGACGCTTATAAACGGGAGGAATCCATCTCAATTTATGACCACTTCGGCCTCCCAATACATGAAAACCCACCGCTTGTTTGTCGCCGTTATGCAGCTATAGCAAGCAACCCGAGCCTAATATGTATTGAGTCGAGCATTAATCACAAGTAAACCATTTCCTTGAGAAATAGATACCTGGGAAAATCCATCTGCGTTGAGAAACGCCGGTAGTAAATTGTGTACTAGGATATGAAATTGTATACATCGTACAAGCGTATTGGTGAGTTATGGGTTACTTGCTTACAAGAAAAAGAATTTCAGACGTAAATAATTTATCGCAATATTGTGGTATATCATATCTATTTAGATACACATGTCACGTGACTGTGGGCCAACAGACTGACAGTAGATATTCGTCATAACCGGAAATAGGCTAAACTACACGTTACAAAATTGGTTGAGATCCGCTTTGGCTGTATGTCAGATGTTACCAGGAAGAAGACGTATTTGAGTTCCAGACAGTGCTGGATGAGATTTCCTTCTATGTCGTTTTGATAAACCAGTTAAATGATGAATGTCATAAGTTTCTAGATGTAGTTTTCTTTGAATTAGTTACAATTTGACAGCTATAATATATTCTATTAAATTTGACCTCGACATAAGCATTTCCCCATACACCGTTCATGCGTATTCTATTTGATAGCGCCGAGCGAACGTTCCCGGCTGAAATTGGTTTCATCACCATGCAGTATAAGCTTAGGGCGAAAGGTTTACATCAGATATCGGTTCTAGATCCTACAAGGCATATATACGTCAAGGCTTTCATTAAAAGCACTGTACGTTTTTTATTTACGGGACTAACAGTGCATTCAGAAATATAAATTTGTCGTAAAATCATGCTTGTATTGTTTATGAAAACGGATACCAAAACGATTCTGTCTGCCTGCAGCCTTAATGAATGTCATAGGAACGTTATCTTAAGATTTCCTCTCCTTTTGAAATACTGGTAAGTACCTGATGTATACCTCCAAGGAATTATCAATATAAATTATTTTTTGATAGTTTGGAATCCTCCATGTTTGGCCCTGAGGATATTATGATATTTTATTCATCGAGTACTTGTTGTACGGATCAATCCTTCTAGGTTATGTACACTTTTTGAGAAAAGCGGTTTAGTCATGATTAACAAACACATTGTGTTCTATTCTCATTATCTTTTTACGATAACAACGAGTTATTTCACAAGATGATATGGAATATAGTTAGAGGAACAACAGATATATATGTTTATACCGTGATTTCATTAACTGTAACTTTATAAAACAAATCAGCTTCCTATGACTGTATTACGTCATCAGACGACTGCATTACGTCACCAGATGACTGTATTACCCATCAGACAACTGTATTACGTCATCAGACGACTATATTACCCATCAGACAACTGTATTACGTCATCAGACGACTGTGTTGCGTCATCAGACGACTGTATTACGTCACCAGATGAACGTATTACGTCATCAGACGACTGTGTTACGTCATCAGACGACTGTATTACCCATCAGACAACTGTATTACGTCATCAGACGACTGTGTTGCGTCATCAGACGACTGTATTACGTCACCAGATGAAATGTTTTACTCATCAGACGACTGTATTACGTCATCAGACGACTGTATTACGTCACCAGACGACTGTATTCCATTATCAGACGACTGTATTACGTCACCAGACGACTGTATTACGTCATCAGACGACTGTATTGTGTCACCAGACGACTGTATTACATCATCAGACGACTGTATTACGTCATCAGACGACTGTATTACGTCATCAGACGACTGTTTTCCATCATCAGACGGCTGAGTATGCTGTTAGACTATCAGTCATAAAGATTTGCTGTTAACTTGTAATAGCTACGTGACTAAATTATTAACTTTATAAGGTTTGTTGGCATTTTCGGATGATGTTGTATTTTTTCATTTGTTTGGGATTGCTGTAGAAATCGAGCGAAAAATGGACGAATAGCCACCTAGTGCTGCAGCCATTGTCTTTGTTTGGCTATTTGCACCATCTTAATTCATAATTAGGTGTATCGTTACTTCGTAGTTCTAAAGTTTCTTCCACTAAAAACATCTTATGATCATGACATTACGTTAATATTACCTGATATTTCTCATATTACTACATGTAACACCATGTACTATTGGCACTATTCATTATGTCAGTTGGACTAAATATGTATGCATTTATTACATAACATCGTCCTTTATTAAGTATGGCAGAAATTATCGAAATTTTAACTCGTGCTTCGCACCAGTGACATATCGGTATTTTGCCATACCTGTAAAATATATTGTTATTCAACGGAAAACCATTAAATATATTCTATAAACAGTTTCAATAAACAGATGATGAACGTACCATTTGTGTTTGAACTTTTTTCATTGAGACACCCATGCTGTCATTCATTTTTCTTCTTTTTGTGGTGGCATTGAATCGACTTGATTGCGGTTGTGTCATTTAGTTTTTGGCGATGAGGTACCTTTCTCTATTTTAATTTAAGTAAAAGACAGTATATCATGCAGTGTGTCATTGTTGACCGAAACACAAACACAAGTTTACGCATATCTGACCTAAGGCTATGTGTCTCTGATTGATGGATTATACTTTATCAGACTAGGGAACTTAAGAAGTTGAACATTGAAAAAAATGGCAAAATGGTTACTTAAAAGTAAAGTAAATGGTCGGCTCTGATGTAATTAGTGTTTGGCAGTGTTTTAACCCAATAATGCTGGTAGGTAGGGGTTCACCTCACGGAGGCGGGGTAGCAACTTTTGTTTGACTTCTAAAACAGGGTGTTAAGGTTATTGTGCTGATATTGCTAAATGCGGGGCTCTTTTTGATGAAATGTTAGATTACCAGTCTTACATTTATTTAGTGTTATCTATCAACTTGTGAAATAAAATAGAAAAGAAAAAAAACAACCGTTTAGATATATGCATTAAGGAGTCACCATTGTTATTTATATGCAATTTGTAAGTGAATATAGAAAGTTTATCATTTTGTAGCATAATATCTCCTAGTAGTTTAACCTTCACAGAGATATCTTTAACATTGATTTATGGTATAACTGCTTCTTGTAACGGATATTCTGCAGAACACTATGAAACCAACAAGAGGATATCGAGGTTTACAAAACCGTAATTATAACGCAAAATCGAAAGAAAACCTATTGGAAAATATGAACAAAGGAAAACTTCACTCGAAAACCATTAAATTGTACACAGAGAATAACACCAGGTGCTCCGGAAGGGTTAGCCTCGTCTCCGTCATCGTAGACACCTGCCATGTAAATCTACGTCAAATCGAAGTAATGGCACGTGCTCATAGCGAGAGTCGGTGCAGTGACAACAAAAATGAAAAGGCAAACTACTCGGCAAAATCTAAAACATCGACCTTCATATCGCAAAAAAGAAATAATTTACATTATGTTCCCGACATATTTTTGAAAATAAATAAATATATGAAATGAAAAGTGTTGCCTTTAAAGAACATTAATTTATGATGTTTCACAAAACTACACTGTATATATTTCCCTTCATGTCATCTGTCAAATTTACCAATACAGGATGGAGTCTCGTTCTAATCTCGTCATTTCAACATCCAGCCAACACGGGTTTCTTGGACAGATTAGAATACATTTTTTTTTTTATACAAGTTGGCCTTGTTTTTTAAATGTCTTATCGTGTGGGCTGGAAGAAAGCAGACAATGTTTATATATAACAGAATGAATACACCAGTCCCGTACGTTAAAATCTACATTTACAAGAACTTGTTTTTGTATAATTGTGTTGCTATTTTTCTCCATCACTATCCTTATCAACAAATTAATTGTTTGATAACATCCGCTTTGAGATAGCAGTCTCGGTGTATGATTTAGTACCAGACATATTCGTGTGTTAGATTTAATGTTCTGTATCAGAGAAACTCATGTATACATCTCTCAAGATTTATACTTTGTACTTGTATTTAACGAATGCTATGATTAAAAAAGTGTTAATCATTTCTTATTATCACACAGTGATCAGTCCCCGCGTTCGATCCTGGTCGGTATTTCCTCCGAGCGATGGGCATGAAAAAGGCAGGCAAGACATGTTGACGCGTGCTTGCGTGTTACACGTTCTGCGTGCTCTGTTAATCTCTGCGATACTTAACTCACTATAGTGATATATCACGATTACGCTTACAAATAAGGGGTGCAACAGGAAATATGAAGCCGTATATCTACGATAAACGGGGTTGTCATTGAAATCTGAGTCTTTCATGCACTTCTAGGAGGCGATCCTAATATATGCACGTGACAATACAGATGCATTCAATAACGATACATTACGTTAAATATGTGACGCAATGTTATATAACGTCGGCCTTATTGAGCATATATGTTAATTCCTTGGTACTTCCTGTGGAAGTTTTGACATGCCAATGCTATGCTTGTTTTGTCCTGGTCATGAAATTTTAGTTTAAAAATATATTATTTAATGTTGCTAAAAGTTTTACATTTGTTAGACTATGAAGGATCATGCAGACACCTTTTTAATAACTGTTTCCCGATATTGTATTTCAATTGGATTTTTTCTAGATTGATGTGTCATCATGTTTACATATAATTATCAAGGGTTTTCCTCATCAATCTATGTTTAAGAAATGTATTGTCAACAACATGAATTAATTTCTAAGCATGATGTTTCAGTGTACCTTAATTTTTGAATTCCTCATGGTGTCAGAAGTCATAAACGACCATCATACCTTCATGAATATGACAGGGTATAGTTTGATGGGTACAGCATGTGATTCAGGAAACGCTTGCTCTTCCGGAACACATGGTTTGGTCTCTGATTTCATGTTAGAGCCTCATTGGTGTCTTTCGATTTGGTTTTATGTCTCTTCAGTTTGAAATGATTGTCTTTTATGGCCGATTTTGTCCTTGTGTGTTCCTGTTGCGGATATTTTTTTCTATTTTAATTTGTTATTGGAACAAATGGATTTATGTGTGAACCAACATACCCTGACTCTAGAACTCATGCACACATACATTGCACACATGGAAACAATGTACGTCCTTAAAATGATCTTCGCTGTAAATTGGATGTGAAACTAAATAAATCCAAACCAATGTCTGTGTTTGATGGAAATACATTTTGGATACAACTTTCATTACTTTTATCTAATATATACATGTAATTATATATGTCTAAAGCGTATCTGGGAAAAACTACTTATATGATGTTTGACTACTCGGCCACTTTGATATTGAGTGTATTATAAAGATTTTTAATTATATGATAAAACAGTTCAACCTGAATTGGCCTTATTTCGATTTTTTTTTACTGCGATGTCATATATTCCGTCTTTGCGTATTGCAGAGTTATCTTCTCTTGGGAGCAGGTATTGATTGTTACGTCACTTGTTTGTGAGAGTAACGTCATCAATTTTTGAGAAAACGACGTAATTTTCTCACACAAACCAATGAACGTAACAATCAATCCCTGCTCCCAAGTGAAGATAACTCTGCAATACGCAAAGACGGAATTACTACTTTTTCATTCTCGTTTTATAAACGGGTCAATGTCATTTCCTACAAAGATGAAGTTCTTTGCACACAAGTGTTTCATTAACAAAGACGTTGTGTTTACAGAGTCGTGTCCTTTGTATACCGCCTGGAGCTATGGAGCTTCTCCTTCACGAGATATTTCCTCTCGTTACGCCATCAGACAACTTGTACATCAAAGGAATGCAATATGGAGTCTCCAGAGTCTCTATATTAAATTAAATCCACGGGGTGAAAGTTCATGAACGTTTTGGATTCTCGTTTGAAAACGATGAATTTGTAATTAACTTTTGAGATAAGATTTTTTCTCCTTTTGTTCTCCAGAACGATACAATTTATTGGCCCTTTAGGTCATATAAAACGGTACAACGTCATCCTTTGAGGACATGGAAAATAACGTAGTTGAATTGTAACTATTAGTAATTAGAAATTCAACAAGAATGCGTATAGGTTTCATCTTGAGAAAACGCCACACAGATGACATTGTACAATTTAAGAATTTTATTGAAATGAATTAAAGATAGAGAGTAAAACTCTGCTTCTTCGAACACGCTTTTTATTGCAGTTTATGGGTTTAAAAAAAATAATAGTTTGGTATCTATGCAAGATATTGTTTCAAACCATTTAACGATTTTCGGCTAAGTTGAACTACATGGTAATATTCGTTTGTCCCCTGGGGTTCGTTGTAAACCATTGTTCGGTACATGAAGTAGCTCCAACCTGCTTGAGGAACCACGGAGATCATCTGTTCTGGGAGACCACTGTTTAAAACCGCAACGCTGCGTTTTCAGTTCAACTAGACCTGTATTATGAAACCACCTACAATGAGAAACCGCATTAAAAATAAAATTCCTCGAGGTTGTATAAATATACATATTAGACTTCACAGTTTAAATGTTCCGTTTTAAAACGGTGAAAACTGATACCTGAAAAAAAAAGAATAAGTATATGCTATAATCTCGCACCTGGCAGGCGTGATGCTTCTATTACCAAACCAAGTTGTCTTGATTGTTGACATTGAACAGTACAGTTCTGCCGTCTTGGTTACTCTTTGTCTGGGTTTTTTAAAATGTCGATCAATAAAATTTTACTGTTGTTCTGTATATTTCATATCAGTACCTTTTTCCTTTATATTAACTTTTTTGGCCGATTTGGTTCTTCACCACCGTTAATTGACAATCTATTTCCTCTAAAAACTTGGTTTAAGTTCCATTCCGAGAGCAATTATTTACAATTCCAAATCAGCATATTGTCATTCTGTCATCGCTGCATTAATAATTGGCTTCAGTTGTCAAATGATCGAATCTCGATTCTATCCCAACTGCCAGGAATACAACATCAAAACCTCGTTACGTTATCGACCTGCTCGATGGGGTCCCAATGGCGTACATAGATTTATGTTTGGGATTTATGTGGATCTTAAAACATTAATAAAACGGGGCGCGTATCACCTGCCTGGCCCCTACATCCCCTTACAATACATCTTATATGTAGGTTTCTTCACTTTTTGTTTGCTCTACAAACATGTAAATTTAAGCCGATCATTTTTACCCGAGAAGACGGGAAGCAGGTGCAAGCTATTTCACATAAATTTTGTAGTCCCAAATGAACACAATGCTAGTAAGTACACCTTAACGTTAATATGCAGTTTTCGCCTTCTGAACAACAAAGATCGAAATCTAAGCGCGATTAAACTCACTCCAGAACATTGGTGCTATATGATATGTGTTTTTTTTTCAAATTCAACATAGCAAACGAAAACGGCATATTACTTTAGGATTGAAATACGTTTTGTTGAGGTTTATGGGGTATAAACCTCAATGGGTCTTGAGACAAATTTTATGAACTGGGAAGCAGTTCATTTTGAATTTGTCTCAAAACCCATTGAGGTTTATACCCCATAAACCTCAACAAAATGTGATTCTATCCTTATATTTACATTCAGAGTGATATTGATATTTGTTCGGATAATTTCGAAAATATCGGTCTTGTGCAAGTCTAACACCACGGAAGGTATCAAAACCTATGACGTCATTACTTACTGTGAGACGTCGTCCCGTTAAGATGAATAAGCAAATAAAGATGTAAATTATTGTGAATTCAATTGAATACTTCTGACAAAAAAACAAACAAATTTAAAACAATCTAAGAATGGAACTACTTCCCGCGCTCCGCGGAATAACAGAGTAATCAGGTTGATAATATGCTGATGTATTCATACGCCAACTGTGAAAAATAACCTTTAAAATGTTAAGTAGGTATATTGAGTCAAAGTTCAGTAGAAATGTAAATATTGAAACCTGTTACGTGCTAAAGTGAGGTTATGAGATGATAACTCTGATTTGCAGGAACTTTTGTTATTGAGTGTGAAAGTCAGTGTAGACTGTTAATGGATACACTGACTGTAAGCTGTATGACAAAATTTGGTGACATTGTACGGAAATGGATTAATAAGGGAATACAACGTGTTTAAGTTAAAACATTGAACAAAGATAGTAGTTTCAGAATATTGCTAAAAGAAATACTAAGCTGCATGACATAGTATCTTGTGTCATTGTGTAACAATATTAGTTTAAACTTGATTTTTCTTTTGGACCTATGCTCGTGCTAGAAATAGTGTAATATCGACATGATGGAAATAATGAGAAAACTATATACGATTTTGCACAGCAACTTGAGCTATTAAGAGCACACCTGTGATTCCAGATTTGTTATCCAGAATAAAGAAGATAACATTTATGGAATTTTGTGCAATAACAATGTCTTCAGGTTCTGCGGAAAATATTTGTATCTGTGATGATGTTGAACTTGGTGATAAGATATTTGAAAAAAAGAATCACTTGTTAGTCATTTGGCAAGACCATAATCTACAAATGAGCACTTTTGTAGGCAGTTATAATTCATAACTGCCATTGTTAAATCTTAATTAAGACTAAATGGTATCATTAGCGGTTTTCTTAACCGTATATTTTTGTTTTGTCCTTGGCATATGCAGATGTAGCTTATTAATATTCATTTTTGTCATTTTTGTTTAACTTAAATAGGACCAAAGTGTAGCTTAATTGTAGTCTTAACCGTATAGTTTTTAATTGTTGTCTTCTTGATATATGCTGATGTAACTTATTAATATTCATTTTTGTATTTTTTTGGTAAAAATTTCAACAAAATAGCTTTATTTCAAGTCTTATGTTTAAGCTGTCAGCTTGATACACACTAATGTATACACTTATGATTAATTGTTTGTCTTTTTCTTAAGCTGAAATAAGACTAGGTTTGTTTTTGAACTTAAATGGTAGCCTGATTTTCTCGTTGTCTGTGCGTAGTAGATGTTAACCTCATTTACATGTATATATACGACCGTTACAAGCGCTGACACGACCTTGGAAAGGGTAAAGATCGCGTCTTTTTCAACGTTATTTGTACAAGCACAGTTCTATTTTTGTTTTATGACTGTTTTGGTGGGGACTACATGTAACAACAAAACGAGTTTTATGAGGAAATGATTCCTATAATGTCTGTTCTTAAGTGTACACATGTCAAACTTTGTTCTTAAATTTGTATTAGGGTTCGGGTTAGCAGGGACAAGATCAGCGCAATAAGAGAATATTCACTTTTTAAAAAAAATCTTACTGAGTCTATCACATTTGGGTATGAGGGGTATGGAAGTTATACCGGAGAGCATTAGAATTAAGTTCAGAACCAGGCTTGTAAAAATATATATTTGATAGAGCGGAGAAGTACGGCATACCAAGGGTGTACATGTATTTAGAAAAATTAGAACAATGTAAATACTTCACAACAAGTTAGTTTAATGTCAGTTGCTGACTTTGTTTTGGTGGAAGATATTCCTTTGCCGATCATTGGCACTAAAACTGTTTGTTTTCAATATACTTGGTTGTCAGGATTTACAAAAATGAAAATCCTGAACTGAAGGTCATCAGGTACGCCTATGTGGGATTAAAAGGGTGTCATAACACGAATTTTCCAACCAACGAGCGTTGGGGTTGTTACCCTTTCTCCAAACGTCACTGGTGCATTCCCTAACTCACACACACTTTCATCCTGAAAACGTCACCATCGCATCATCAGTTTATGCGGTTTAATCAGGGAAGCGTCATCAAGTCTGTCACACATTTCATGATGATGACGTTGATGATGATGAGGCAGTGCTTTGTATTCCCTGTTTCATGTAACTATGACGGTAGAAAATGTGAAAGAAAAATAATCAATCACTCGCGTGTGGTGCAGACAGAGAAATGTCAACATACGAGATAAGATTTTTGAAGTTTAACACTCGGCCGAGCCTCGCGTTTAACTTAAAAATATTACACTCGGGTCGAGATTTTCCTGACTATATCACAAAGGATTAATCATTTCTATTTTATCAGACAGAATTGGGGTACATGTATCACTCGCTTTCTCTAATACCCACTGGTCGTGTTATATACCTCCTCACGTGGATGATTGTTGAAATGACGTCATGCGATTGGTTTTGACTGGGGAATTCCCTCGTTTCAACCCTAGGCATGTTTGCTCACTTGAAACTATCCCCAATGAGATCCTCACAGGAAGGATTCTATTAATCTCACAGTGTTGTCCAATATGGAACATGGACATCCTCAAAACGAAGATAGTGTTCACGAAGGTATTTCGTATATGTTGGGATGATGGGATTAGTTCTGTAAGTGTTTATCAAAGTAATGTAAAATACAACAACAATGAATTGTTGTTTTATCTTTGTTATTCGGTGATGAAAGGGCAAACAGACCTCTTCTTTCATCTCTGTATATTCATGGTGCTACATGCTATATTCGCTGGGTGTTTATTTTCGCGCTATCTTTAAAGGATGCAAATATAGCAAAGTTAAATCTCTCTCGAAAATTATCATCTTTACCGTAGGTGCTGGGTATATATTGTTTAGTGCTCATCTTCCAGTATGTTTAATACCTCTTCCTCCCCGAGATGTGCGATACAGACATGTGGTATTGCTTATATAAATATGTAAGTCAGGAAAAATAAGCTATCACATGACAGAGTGAATGACCTCAATTGTATGCTTAGTATTCTCCCCTGGTTGGTTTAAAAATATATAATGTTGACTCGAGTGGGTCTGTTCGTTTATGCAGGTACGACCGTTTTTAAATGTAACATTTTCGGGTATAAATCCGAGCAGAACTGCAAATGTTTATGCATGCCTTACAAGGCTTTGTCAAGGCTCGCCTGAAAGCAGCATCAGATGACTGGGTCCGACGTTATTTTATAAACGAACAACTCTGGTCCAACGGGTTCAACCGTTTGGATCGCGATAAACGAAAACGGCCTAGAGACAGTCCTGGCAGTGGTTTTTGCCAGAGAGGCCCAGCAGCGCCCCCTGATTTGTGGGTCGGTGAGATAGAGTGTACTCTATCCCAGATGGGGAGGAGACGTACCTGACAGCCTCCAGACGTCCTTACCACGGGGTCCGAATCAAACAATACGTCACATCTCCAACGGTGACACGTGCTGCTGTGAGACTACCACATCACGTGATTTTTTCCTCTTCGGAAGACAAACCATGACATATGTGCAAGTTTTACAGCCAGAGATACCGAAATAAAGTATAGACTTAGAAAGCGTCTAAAAAAAAATAAAAAAATGCCCGCCTTATCAAGAATAAGTTCTGCTGAACTTTTTGACTTTCAATGCATACAAATGTAAAACAATTTCTTAAATTTAATTTTCATCACATTTTTAAGACATGAAACATTTCATATTACTCCTTTTGTTTAAAATTAGAAATTACAGAACGTGTTTTCAATTGAATTGTCGGGCAGGTGATCCCATACCTTTTCACGTCCGATCGCGCGATCAGGTAATCGAACCCTGGCGTTCTTGACGAAAGGCGGCGAGTTCGCTATCCCCTGCGCCACAAGACCAAAGTTAAATATCTACAGTAAATAAACGGTTAAGCACTTCCTATGTTTAACTGTCTAGATCATGGTCATACAAAATTGATGTCTCGTTGGTTGGAAGCAATTTACTCTCCAAAGATCTTTCACAATTTGTTACTACATTGAACAATGTCACACTCGACCCGTGATACCATTTTCATTCATGCAGAATACCAATTACCACGTTTACAGCTAAACCCAATGTGAGAGTGTATTTAATCCAGCGATTACCTAATCAACATCTGCAGCATTCAGTTAATCATGAATTGTAGAAAAAATACTGAGCAAATACCGTTTTGTTTCCAAGAAGTTTCTTGGCAGCGGAAATCGAATATCTCGGTGCTAACGTTCCGCGATCTAACAAGGCGAGTGTCTTCCTCATCGTATTGCGCTTATTTTATTAAACGTGTCAGAAATTGATAGGTCGGTTGTTCATCATATATGTTCACAAACAAAACCGGCAAGATTTTGATAACTAGCTAAGCATATTGCTATTTTCGTAATTAGTTTTCTGGCGCAATGAGCGAACATTTCACCATCCATAAGAGTCCAGATCCATTCCCTTCAAGACCGTAATGAAAAATAACCTTCGACAGCGCCCCTCGTCTATCATACCATCCATTTTACAACGAAATCGATGCTTTCTTTCCTCCTTTGTTTGGAGAGTTCCTAATTGCATGTCGAGGTCATATGTCACAGTTAAGCAGTGGAGATTCGTATAGTAATATATCTGTATTTGTCATCGGGGACTAAATGGTCTGTCGCCGAGACATTAAAAAGCTTGACGTATGATTGGGGGTTCGTTCCTATGATACATTGGCAAATATTGCCATTCTTACTAATGGATTCTGGGCACCGAATGCATTACTCGGGCCGGAATTCTGGTCAGTCGCTATGCACTATAGTACGGTATTGCCTGCTCAAAGCCTTTACCGTACATATACTAAACACAATATCGTTTCTTCATTGTGCACAGGTATTGACAAATTGACACACGTGTCTGTTTCATATTATAAAAGTATTTTATTTCGAGTCATTATATGTCTTATTTTATCGATACAATTACATTACAGCAAATTAAAAAAATGAAATAAAAACATTGCGAATAAAGTGAAATTGAAAAGATATTACAAGGTGCATGCTTTTGGCACGACATTGTAATATTAGTTTTTCCATTGCATGAGCGCTAGGGATATTATTCACAATTAACCGACGAAACGGATCCTTTTTATCAATAGAGAGAATCTATTTAGGTGCAAACTCATTCCTTTAATGTATTAATTAGTTTTAAGGAAGATAGAATAGTGACAATGTGAGGGACACGTGATCAAATGCGTTTAACTTGGAGGACGAACACCTTGTGTAAAGCTAACATAGAAAAGTTTAGTTATCTTGACATATGATTACATAACATGAAACCCAAGTGATAATTAGGGTTGCATTAATTTTGTTCTATTATTAAAATACAATGTATTGTGTCTAAGCAGCCGAAAAAACACTTGAATTACTGTAATTGTAACTCTATGGGCTAAATTAATTACTTTGTTGAAAGGCTATACTAGAGACTCTACGGGTTGAAAAACTGAACCTATGGGCTAAAATATACTCTATATGGGTTGTAACAGAGACTGTGATAATAACCATGGATTGTACGTACCAGAGACCACGTTGTCTGTTATACTCACTCTATGAACAGTTATAAACCCTGAATGAAATGAAAGGAAACAGAGAATATTTGGCCTGAAATACTAGGCTATATGGAATGTAAGACTGACTCTATGGGCAGAGCTGCAAAAGAGACTTAATGGTCTGAAATACTGAATATTTTAGCTGTGATATTGCAGTGATTGGGGCGCTATGTGCTATAACACAGACATACAGTGTACATTACGGCATTTATTAGACACGCTATAGGTTGTGACACCATTGTTTGTAGGAATGACTCTATGAGGTCGTAATAGAGACTCCGTGAGCTTTAATTGAGAAGTATATGAGCTGCAATGTTGTTCCTACAGTGAATAAAGCTGAGGTTATTTTGACTGTAATAGAGACTAATAGCTGTGACAAACCTCCATGAGCAGAAATATTGACTCTATGGGCCGCAAAACAAACTTTATTTATGGGCGTCGTGGACGTCGCACGTTAGGGCACTATTTAAACACAGACATAACACGCAAGTAATAATGTTTTTCTATTTATTTTTCAGCTCAAACCTTAGAGCCGAACTTCGATGTCCCGATAGTGAATGTAACTGCTATAGCAGGGAAGACCGCTATATTACCATGTTCTGTCCAGGCTCTCGGAGGTCACAAGGTAAGTGGAATGCTCACGCTGTACACGTCACATAACACGTCACATGTACACGTCACATGAGTCATAACATGATACGTCACCTCACTCATAGGTCTAATGTGGGTTTTTTTAAGAAGCCATTTTGTTGGATTTAAATGTTTGTTACTAGCTTCCGTTTTCTTGCTGTGAATTCCGTTTTGTCGGTTTCAAATCTACATTTTTGTTAAAAGAAACCATTTTCGTCGATATACTGTCTCATGTTTTATAAAAAGTTTCGTTTTGAAGATAGGCATTTCACCTATTATTTACTAGATAAAGTGCTTGTTGATATTCAGTCCACACGTTCGTTAAAGGAAGTTATTTTGTCAGGATCAATTCCACATTGTTTTCAATATGTATAATTTTGTTGGTACAGGTATATTACTCATCTAAAAATCAAATGTCCATGCACTTCACTCCGAGCTGCGAGTACTTGTACGAGAGCCGATAGCAATAATGGCGAAAATTGGAACAGTATACTCCCGTCATTCGGCAAGAAGTATAACAACTTCTCTTTTCATTTCTGTATTAGAAACAGCTACTTGTCTTGTATTAGAAAGTACTGCACGTTCGAAAGGACTTTCATTATACAATAAACCCAGAACAAGCCCCCATCGATCGAAACCGCAAATAATTAATAGATTTCTTAGATTGACGACATAATATCCAATTATGGTTTAATGAGAATGCCATTATTTCTCATTAGGACATGTTGCTGTAGTCAGCTGATGGGAAAACATATGACTGTAGTTAAAACGTAATTTAATGGGGACAACGTTTTCCAAATGTTTGAAATATAGCATGGTTTGCTAAACTCACAAATGAGCATATTGTAGGATAATCGAAAATATATTATAGTATCTATAGGAATAAAGGTTACCGTACGAGCGCTGGTTGGTTAAAATGTTTTTTTAAATTGCATGAAGACATGAGGTTTAGTGAATGTCTTTCATAATTTGAAAGTCAACTAATTGGAGTAATTTCTTCTATAACGTTCATATTTTATCTTGAAAACCAAATATTTCTTCTGAAAATTCCCAATTTCTGGTTTTAATCAGTGAATCTATTTCCATAAATTATGACGTCACAATGGAACACGCCGGCGCAAAGCATTTTAACTTGACATCATAATTGCAAGATATTGATCAAAGAAGTTATTTTCAAGATGTAACCCATTGGATGGTTACCAAACAACGTTTACCAACCGATAGAATGTTTTTATAGTATTTATGGGGAAAATATGGATAATTGTGGTATTTTATCATAAAAAAAGACAACTGAGGACGCGAAAAAACAAGGGCAGTGACACCCTTACCACAACATACGAAAACCCCAGATGTCAAAGATGATTGGGTGTTTCCACCACCACATGTGGTTTCTGTAAAGTCCTTTTCTGTCAAATCCAGAATATGTACACTGTGTATCAAATAAGCCGTCTTCTTGTTCTTCTACCGCGTAAATCTAGGTCAAATCCTTGATTCATTCAAATTTTGTACTATCCTTAATCACTGTAAATATAGCGAAGTTAAATTTCCCGCGAAAATTACCAACTATACAGTATTTAATCACGATTTATCGTCATTTTTTTGGATATTATATAATTAGCTGTCGAGTGTAAATTAAATCCGGACTGGTTTTTTTGCAGACGCAATGTAAGCACCTGTATACCTGTACTTTGACTTAATTCAAAAGCAAGCTTAGGTTTGTGAGACCCACTTATGATGGAAACATAAATCATGATCATTATGACTCTTAACACGAACGGGGTTATGATTTCTTTTGTCACCAATCATAGTCATTGTTTCTCTTAAAGCGAATCAGGGTCATCGTTTCTCTTAGCACATACCACGATAATGATATATCTAAGTAAACCAAGGCCCAACATACCATTTAGCGTGAGGTATATCAGGATACTATGCGTTTGATTTAAATTAAGAAATAAAATACGCAATAAATCTTACCAATTTATTAAAGCCTGGTTACTGATGCCATATTTAGAGTGAGATCCATCATTGAATGCGATACTATAGTTCAATACACTGGCCAGGCTGAGGATGTTAAATATCGGAGGAATTTGTCAATAGCTTGCAGACCCATCAATTATCAATTACACTGAAGTATTTAATGAGGCAATGATTAAATAGTTGTGATAGCTTCCATGAAAATTCCACATGTTGTAAATTGAACCACACTAAACTCTTTTCTATGTAAATGGTGTAGAAACCCCCGATCTAGGGTCGAAATCCGGCATATAAAATACAAACCTATCAGAACGCGGTATCTAATGATACGTAAATCTCGCAACATTATTCTCAATTTGACAAAAATCATTCAATTACGGTGCTAATGTTGTATTTGAAGTCAGCGATGATATCACACGAATAAATCAATGTGTGCCCCTTTATCGAATTACAATATTTCAGGCCAGTTTTTGGAAAGGGTAATTGATAAAAGAAGCTACAAATATAGAAAACAAATTATTCGCTGTTTTCGCTCAGGCCCAAGCCCTGTTCCTCGTCAGAAAACGGTTTCCACGTATTACTCCGACATGTAACGTTGTCAGCCTTGCCTTGTAGTTTTATCACGTTGCGAGATCAGGGCCTTAATAAAATAAATTGCTTCTGATATATGGCTCTATTTGCAAACACCGTTTCGTTAAAGATTTAACAAATTTGCCCCAAAGCGTTGAATTATATTATGCAACATTCGGCTATAGCAAGACCTGTAGGTTGTAGGGTTTTAACTCCAGAATTGTTTTTTTGCGCTTCATTGCTAAATTGTAACCCTCACGTTTAGTTGATTTTCCAAGTGAAACATTCGCAAAGCTTCCTATAATCAAATTTGAAATTTTCGGTGACGAACACAAGACGGCACAGTGCTAGAAAAGATTTTGAGATATGAAACATTTTGGTGTTTGCCGCCATTCAGTGAGATGGTAATGGATATGCGTCGTAAATCAATTGTTCGTACGGTTAACTATGGCTATTGCCAAAGGTATTTGTGTCCTGTATACCTATTTCTTTTTGTCCTAAATGTAGCGTATTTGTCCTAAATGTGTGTATGCTTAGAAACTACATGCAGCAAGTCCGTACCGTATTTAACTGAAAAAGCATATCTGTTAAAAAACTACCAAGGTCGTAAGACATCTACTTAGGTGCCAGTAGGACTCTCATCTTGGAAAACAATTACATCGTCCCTGCTATGCACATGCACTTAGCTGCTCTGTACCGTGCGTTATATAATATCACCCCTGTTACATGGAAGTAATTGGGACTAACTGCTCCGTACCGTAAAGCACCTAAACATCGCCCAATCTAGGTATATGTATATATAATTAGCTGCTCTGTACCGCCCAGCTCATAAACATTGCCCTTGCTAGGTACATGTTATTAGCTGCTCCGTACCGTACGTTACCTAAAAATCACCCCTGATAAGTGCTTGAAACTGGCTGCTCCGTACCGTAAAGCACTACACATTTAACTTTCTAGGAACAAGTAATTAGTTGTTCCGTACTATACAGCTGCTAATCATCACCCCTGCTAGGTTAACATTCTGTACATTCGTGTTTCGTACCGTACAACTCCTAAACATCGCCACTACTAAGTAAACATCTCCAGTACCATGAAGCACCGAAACATCGCCCAATCTAGGTACATGTGCATGTAATAAGCTGCTCCGTACCGCACATCCCCTAAACATTACCCTTGCTATGTACATGAAGTTACTTTGCTGTTTCTCGCCGTAAAACTGTTAAATGTCGCCCCTGCAAAGTAATGAGCTCGTCTGTACCGTAAAACACCTAAACATCGCCCCATCTAGGTTCATGTTATAAGCTGCTCCGTACCGCACAGCTCCTAAACATAACCCTTGCTAGGTACATGCAGTTATTTTTTTACTTCGCTGTTTCTCGCCATAGAACTGCTAAATGTTCCCCCTGCAAAGTAATTAGCTCGCCAGTACCGTAAAACACTTACAAATCGCCAATGCTAATTGATCAGCTGATCCAGCGTTTATCGCATCTGACACTTGGCAGCTGTATGCTATGATTAATCTGTTGAGAAAAAGGTAACTGAATGTAAAAACTGTATACAATATACCATAGACAATGTAGGAATTGCTTTACAGTATAAACCGGATAAAGTTTATTATAATTTCAAATAACAAATTCCCCTAGTGTCGGAACATGTTTCTGTAAACGGCCCATTTGGCATTTTAAAGGACATGTAAGTCAGTTTACCACGGATAAGTATTTTGAGAAAATGGCCTTCCTCTAAAATATCAATATAACTGGCGGAACAGAAAGGCGGTTTGAGGCTTCATGCTAACACATTCCAAGGCTGAAAGTATCGATTTTAATTAAAAACAAGTACGTTTCAGTTACCTTTATTCGGTTTTACGTACAGAAGACATTCATCATAAATACACTGTATATATTGTAAAGCACTGGAGGCTGTAAATTGTAAGTACCATGGTATTGTCTCACCACGCAGTTACATGTACTTGTGAGAGAAAAACAGAATTCCGAAAATATTGTTTGGCGCGATGGGTAACGCTTCCACTGGCATAAGGAATCTTGTTTGTGTAGGTGTTCTATAAATGACCAACGAAATTAAATCGATTCATGATATCAATTAATCTTCTACCTTTTAACCATTTTCTAGGTCGAATGATGCTTTTTGAAAGCCTTTCAGAATTTTGATATTGTTCTGAGTCGAAAAATGCGTTAATCATTTGAATTAATAAAATATGCACGGTCCATGGACTTAGTAAATTCTGATACAGGTTTTCTATGTTTTATAAACGTTTCTAAGTGACTCATACTGTGGTGTAGTATAAATAATTAACAGTTAAAATGCGTCCTACTAAAAACGTGTACAATTTGTATTAGTTATTTTTATTCAACAAAACATATTAATTATCACATGTTTTTGAAAGATTCAACCAGGATCAATTAAGAAATACAACGATCGTCGTTTATTTTGTTCACTAGAATAGGTCTGGTCATTTTCGGCATTTTATCCTTTTAGGTATGAAAGTAACCAAACGTGTACACCTAGCCAGACATGATTACTGTAAAAGTGGAAATTTTCGCGATGTGGAATTGCTCTCGTTTTTTGTGTTTTTTGTTTTGTTTCATTTTGCGTTGAGTAAATAAGCGTGATAATATGCACAAACATCTATTTCATTATAGACATTGTACAATAAAAATATGTTTAGATTGATACATGTATATATTTTAAAGCAATTGCCAGCGCGAACATTTCTACACCGCGATGAATTTAGAAAATTCCAACGCGACAGTTTTCACACGCGAGAATTTCTTCTTTTACAGTATATAACAGCTTGAGCAAAGATATTTCAGTTAACAAACAGTTTATGAATTTATGTCATTACGTCATTGGATAATATCAATGATTTTAATAACGGAGCCATAAAACTGGGAGTACAAATGTACATTGTACAAGCAACGCCAACAATAGCATTGTAAAATAGGGGGTGGGGGTAGGAGCTGTCTATAAACCCATTTCATAACGTTACAATATTATACTGAGTATGCGTTTTCTCCATCATTTGAACATGTTCAGCTTCCGTTATGATTTTATCTACCCAATCCGGGAAATTGTAAATGTCACAAACGATGTTACTCGTATTAATTTATTTTTATCCTATGGTAGAGACTAAAATTCTATTGTTATAAATCAGAACGACTGCAGCAGTTCTGCAGTGTAGTTTAGAGTTCTTCTGATATAATACCCTTACAACATTGAATGTAGATCATTGATCAACAAAAAAACATATCTTTATTTAGTACGCGGTTTTTTGAGTAGCGAATTACCTGTGACATATAGGCTATGCATAAACTGATACGTATTACTAGTACTGTTGGGAAATTGGCTATATAACGTGAAATTAGATATTGTTCAATTTGTAGCATGTTTGATTGAAGAAGAGCGAATCTACAATTAGCATTGCTTTTATGCTCTTTTCCCTCTGTCACAGTGCTCGCTGAAACAATTCTGAAAGTGGCAGTCTACCGTGCAGTAGTTCTGGTCATGTTTAATTCCTGACTCATCAGAGGGATTGAGTGGCCAAACTAACCTCTTATCGTCAATATCTCAATCCGCAGTTTGTACTATAGCTCTATTGACTTCCTCTATATAAAAATGGTCTCCACAACTCTCATGAGAATGGCCTTTGTATCAAATTTGAGAAAATGACTTTATTTAAGATTTTAAGAGAGCAGTGTTCACGCATTAACTTCGGTCAAAGGCGCTCCCCCGTGGTTTCATAAACTAATAATCAAACTTTATTAAAGCGTCCTTCTGACAATGAAAAATATTTCCCTGTGTTATGTAACCAATTTCTAGGTCACATGGTTCCAATAGACGCTTTTAGAAGGCCTCTCAGAATTTAATGTTGTTCTGAGTCGTAAAATGCGCTAATAATTTGAATTATTGAACACTGCGTGGTACACGGACTTGGTACACATGTATATTGTAATAGATTTTTAAGACGATTTCTAACCGCCGTTAACTTGTAACAGATTAAAAACAGGTGTTATATGGTCCAAGCCTGTTACAAACTGTGACGGTGGTTTATTTGTCATAAAATATTAATTATCATATTTTCTATGTCGTACTGCATTTCTGCGTATGTTCCTTTACACGTTTTACACATGATTTTTTCATTCGTTTGACTTAAATACCACTGCTTAACCCTAAATTGACAAAACAGTGCAGTCACTGGCGGAGTAAATATTTACTTGGTTTGACTTCCTGCATCGACGTTAATCATCTTTAAATAGAACTGTTCTTAATCTGTATTTCTGGTCGTTACATGCTTTTAATCGACATAATGTTTAATTCTTCTTCTGATGTATCGTTCCCCCATTTCTGCTGTAATTAACCTTGAAGCTGGAATTGATTCTACCACAGTTTACATGAAATGCTATTTAAAGAAATTAATGATCTGTTGAAAAAAAGTTGGAAAAAAATTAACATTACAAAATGGTCTATATACACGTTTTCCTCATTTGCTTTACTTCGAACTATATTTTGGGTTTAGACAAGGAGATCTTCTTTTGACTTTCTTACTATTGACGAGTCATGCGTATCATAATTAAACAAAATAACCATATGTTGCAGTAAAGATTTAGTTTATTTTGGCTGTGCTGCGTCAACGTACCAAAATTTTACATATGAGCGTCCTAACTTCATATTTCTGGCAATATTTGACGTCATCGGCATATTTACTCTGCTGGTGGACTACATGGGTGTCACGTTTCATTTTGATAAACGGAATGGAATGCAAACGGAACGAAATTCAACGAAAACGCAACGAAACTATAATTAAACGGAACGGAATAAATTCCGGCACGGCTCAAAGGAAATACGAGTTTAAAGTTAAACTATGTATTGAGGCAAAAAATTGTAAAATAATAACTTTATTTACTTTGTGTGGCTTTCTGCGTTGGCTTATCAATTCTCGAAAAGGGGCTTACGTACCAAGTACGCATTTATAATGACTATTGAAGGTTCATCTGTTTGTCACATTGAAATTCAAAACAAAAAGGGCCAGGTCGTTTTCATTTTTTCAATGATCATAGCTGTTAATAGGACGTGAAGGAAAAAACAGACCAATCCAAACCAAACAAATCAATAAATGTGTCGTTTATGTTGGTTGCTCCAAACATATTCTGTTATTATCGGCATTACATTTTAAGCGGTACATCTATTAAGATATCTTAATTACCCTATCGTACCTGTAGTCGTGTATATGTAATTAGATGCAATCTTGAAAAAGTTTAGTTTGGTTTGGTTTGGTTTGGTTTAATATTGTTTAACGTCCTATCAACAGCTATGGTCATTTAAGGACGGCTTCCCCTGTGTGCAAGATGCATGCGTGTAGTGTATGCGTGTGTGTTTTTGGAGGCTGCGATATGTTCGTGTTGGTCTCCTTTTGATAGCGCGGAACTGATGCCGACTTTATAGTGCTACCTCACTGAAACATACTGCCGAAGACTCCCAGCAGGACACCCGACCCGGTCACATTATACTGACAACGGGCGAACCAGTCGTCCCACTCCTAAATTGCTGAGCGTAACATGTAAGCAGGAGTATAAACTACTATTTTTAAAGACTCTGGTATGTCTCGGCTAGGGGACAGAACCCAAAGCATTCCTCCTACAGGGGCGAACGCTCAACTAAAGGCCAAAAGTGAGGCATTGTCAAGGGAGATATTAGAAAGAAGAAAGTTGTTTAGAAAGAAGAGAAAAGATAAGATCCCAAATTTAGTCGCCTCTAACGATCATGCAATTGGGGCAGCAGGTACAGTTCTTAGGCCGTACCTGCATGGACATCTTGAAAATGTAAATTGAAACAGACAGTTCATGGTCAAAATATCATAATATACTATGTATACTTTTATAACGATGTCTTACTTATCGGAGTAAAGGCAACTTACCTAAAAAGTTTCGTGCACATTTCGTCTAAAATATGACATTTTTCGTGTTTCACAATTCTGTTTACGCAACGGTAGGTGTTTCTGTAGAAACGTTTGACGGCTGCAGTCTGATCGTATAATCCCTGTGGTATATTTAATATTCAAGACGGTGGTTTTGATTCTGACATAAAAATGGTTTTATCAATAGAAACAACAAGTAGATGGAATTATAGATATTAATGTCAAGAAACGACCGAGAGGAATATTCTAGAAAGCAGACATTTTTGACAGTAAACGCAATCGTTACCCCGATCAAGCGTTTTTCTGACCATAGGTTACCGCAATATTAACCTGAGAAATGTGGACGTCAAAGTGTTATGCCCGGAGTCACATACGCCATTGACATAAAGACTGGTAGCGTTTTACAATAAAACGAAAACTACGAACCACAACGGTTCAGATGGATCGTTCAGGACTCGATAGAATGTTTGGGAAGTTATCGATGATATACCATCCAACTTGAATATAATCGGAACCAGCTGACTGGCATATTGGTGTTTGATCTATGGCGGAATAGTGTAGAATATGGATGTCATAGTTGTTTCCAACAGAGAATATATATTGTGATGGACCAGTGTCAATATATATATTTTTAGAAAATCAGCTGATGACGTATGCAATTTAATTTCAACTTGCTCGAGAAGTAAAAACAATTAACGACACAAAGTATTTAGTAGTCATGGTAACGGTATAAACATTTAAAAACCAACACTAAACGACCTGTACGACAAGTAACACGTGATCCAAACGGACGATTCATTTAGAAGGAAAGTCCGTGTGTACTTTTTGGAAATGGTAGACATCACTGCTATACAACGGTACACGCTTTCTATTTGTTCCTCTGTCGAAAGTACACAGATTGACATTAATTATGTTATCCCTTCCGAATTTTTGCATATGGAGCATCGCATTGGCGGAACATATACATTTAAAGAGACTTAATATTTGTGAAACAAATACGAACGGAACAAAGGAATAAAAAAAGTATGGTTCCGCCAATAACTCAATCTGCAGACTCCAACACAGGCTGTGTCTCCAGTTTTTCATTAAGTTGTACTTTGAGCTATGTGTAAACGACTTCATCAAAAGTTCTGAAACTCTTTCATTTGTCTAGAACCGAATGGCTTGTAATGTTGCACATTACCGTTATTAGAGTACATTGTATGATTTAATGACACATTTGTTTAATATCCGATAAAAGATTTTTTTTTATCATTTTTTAACCATATTTTATTCATATCAATAAACATGTACAATTACATGGGCATTTCATTCTGATGATTGGGGAACAAGTACTCTTGTACTTATACATAGTCCTTCTCATCGTTTATGACAAGCTTAGCTGATCAAACATGTATAACTTTGCAGTGATAGCCTCACTACATGTATGTACATAAGAAACTGTTAAGAGAAAATGATAGAACATGATATTAGGGATAAAGAAGGTAACTGATGGAGTTTTACCCGGGTGGATGGGTAGGTAAGATTACATGATAACTTATTCGGGTGGCGCTGGACTGGAGTGATGTTAGTTAATATCATTCCAGTCCTGTGGCGTATTTTCGTGCTCCACGTTTTTGATATATATTTAAGATATTGTTTATGTTTGTAAATATGTTTATGCAACATGGTTGACATTGTTCTTATCCATGTCGGCCATGTTATTCGTCATTTAATAAAATGACATTTACTGGACATATTTTATTCTTTGTTGTTCTTGATTTATATTTATCCAAAAAACTAGCTTCAGTCGTGATAGGATGATCGTGATGGAGATTTATAGCATAAATGTACATCGAGTTATATTCTAATTGCTTGTACATCTTCTGGTTAATTTGATAAAGTTTTGAGAAGCCATACAAATGTTTACATTTTGATAATACGTTATTGTTACATCATCAATCAGTAATAAATCAACACTTAAGTGGTAAGGCAAAGGAGTTAAGTATCTTTGGCGTACAAGACAACAAATAATGGGAACTGTCTTCGTAAAAAATATATATTGGATTGTTAAAAACGAAACGTCTTTATATCAACACCAGTTTATTCAAATGTTACATGTAACTCCCGCGTTTCATGTTATATAGTAAACGTGTTTTGGCTATTATAACATATTTCGTTTTCGCAAACAATACCTGTAAGGTTTATCCGCGAAGATTTGAATTTTGCAACCGAGATAATGCTATTTCAATTTTCATAGTTATTTTCTATGGAATTGATATACGCAAAAGGTTAAATTTCGCGAATGAAACTCCCTGTCGATTCGCATGAAAATTAATCTCTCTCAAAAATAACGTATGAATTTATCACAACCAATCATGAAGTCTAGCTGAAATGCAAATTCTGATAACTTTTGCAATATGTATTTCACTGTATAGAAGGTATTTTTATCGGGGATTTAATTTCGCTGTTTTTGCGGAAAGCAAAAATTGCACGAACTTAAATATGACTTCCGTATCAAGTTACACAAGTATATATTGGAAACCCTTTTCCGACCGGGAATATGTTTTGCGGATTAGGATTTTTTCGCTCAAAAGCAGAGAAGCCATATCGACTATCTATGTGAACGGGCGCTCGTGACGGGACGAGATCAGGGTGTCAACAACGTCCATCAAACGCGCGCGTGCTGCTCGGCTTTGTACAATGTATGGACATCCAGCACCCGTGAGGAAAACGATGATACGATACTTTTAGCCTTTTATAAGCCAATGGTGCTTCGTTATTAGAATAATGATTAAGTTTATGATATGTATGGGTTCAGCTTATACATAAACAAGCGGCGTCTGACACACAAACCTCGCACGGCTTCCATTTTACATCGCTCCGAACAAACCATCTGTAATGGTTTTGACAACTTTATCTTAATTTATTGGTATTGATGATATATAATGTGATAAAAATCACAACTTTTGTATAAAGTATTTCATCTATCTTGCTTCCGCTGTCGGGAACTGAATTGGGACTGATGGTCTGATGGTTACTATTCATATTTCACACTTGTCTACCATTTATGTAGATGCATCGGTCAGACCGATGCGGTCGTAAAAGGGTTCGTCTGAGGTGAAGGCTTCGTTTAAGCCATTATACCCATCCGAAGAAATTTGAATGTTATTGAAAGGTGATATTTGAAGTACACGAGACAGTGTAATTCAATAAAGCAATAAACAATGATTAACGATCCATGTGAAAATGTCAACCTCCGCAAACTACCTTATAAACAATAAATCTACGAAGTGCTGTAATGGAATTTGAAATAAAACCATAAAATATGCTCAAATGGTTGTCTAATGCTGAAACGTTATGGTGGATAATATATATTTATTAAAACTAGTACTGTACTCAGTGTCCTTAACCGAATTAGTTTCGAATAGTAATCTGGAAATAGAATCATTTTAGTCGTACTAATGGTAGGCACGCCTTGTCCGCGCTGTTGGCCATTGATCTGTGAACCCATTACAATCCCGACAGAAGATTGATCAGGCGAATTAAATCAGACCATACAATTAACACGTTTATCGGTCCGCCCCTTGGATTAATAGTTTTGTATACTGTTGGGCTCCAGTGTTCTGTATTGGTGACTGTACAGGAGGGAAAAGAGAGTGAAAGCGAGGAATGGTGTCTCTTCTCTTGGTCTGTTTAAGCAACAGAATCTCATTAACCCAAATACTTTGAGTTTAAAACTTTCTTCAGACACATTTTTTCTTCCGGGGTAACGTAAAACTGCTATCGAGCTGTTTACGGAAATTTGGAGTTCGAAAAATTCTGATTAAAAACAGCATTATGTATGCATTACCGATTTGGTCCTTAATTCGTATATTAAACAGAATAAAAAAAAACCATAAACATTTCAAAGGAATATGAAAATGCATGCAACAAATTACTCTAGAACGAGATTTATCTTTCAGTGGCATGATTATACAACGCCACAAGACCTCGTTACCTCAAAATACCATGAAAATGTACAGTGAAGACTTGATATAATGTCCCTAGTTTCATTTGCTATCTTACTTACTGCCAAGATTGTTCAATGTCCTTTTTATTTTCTTCCTTAAAAATTCCTTCAATTTATCGCAAAACTTCCTTTTAAGGCGAAATTGTCTCTGGACAGATGACAATATGGCGAGGTTTTTACTGCATATGAAACGTAAACATATGAACTATATGTATGTTCCGAGATGTACGACATTTAATTACAAAGCATAGTTCAGAAAAGCAGACACAGGATATGTAGGGGATGGCAGTTGCTTTAAAAATAGTATTGGTGGTACATGTATCAATGTGAGAGACTTGAAACAAAACACACCCGGGCAGATATGATAACATTTTAATCGGCATTGACCAAGACCAAACTTTTAAACCGTCAGCCTTTGCTCACAATACAACCATCTATAGGCCAACCACTGTATAACCGGTGTTTACAACAGCTATCCGAGTCCCTACAAGTTAACATAGACGTCTGTATCCTGTGTCACTATTATTTGTGTTAACAATAACGACCACAGCTCCTCCTGCAGGTGACCTTTCACTGCCATTAGCCTGAAATGTACCCGGGTATATCTGGGATTTATAACATGGACTGTTGTTCCTGTCAGTCCTCCTTGGTCCTTTGAAAATTTTCCCAACAGGAGAGATTCGGGTCTACCAGGCCAATACTCGTGGAGACCGCGCTTTTATTGGCACTGGCGTCGCTACCCACCTTATCTTTTGCCATTTATATTACCGAGGTACCAGGGGAGTACCTGTCTCTGGCATGACTTCTAGAGGCACAGCTATCTACATCTCTGTTAGGGAACACAGTGACTCCACACGGGCTTAGCCTTCTGCACATACACAAGGCTTAGCAATCTAGACTCATCACCGAACCTCTCTTGTTCATCTAAAAGGCACGATGTCCGCTCTTTAAAGATAACACTCTTTAATATTGTGATGGATCTTCTCCGAATTATTTCATCTCTGGGACTATGAAAAAAGGTCATGACATCAGCTTTTGCATTTTTGTGGCGTATTTAGACAGTCTGTGCTGTAGTTTAATGTACAGACACAGGCCGATATTGCTACATTTAGGCGATTGATATTCATGGCTTTTTTGGATGTGTAGATCTATAATATCTTCTTGTATTTATATTCTTGAACGTAATACAATTTAATGAATATTTCAATCAATATATTGATGCTGTCTACAATACAGACAAACAGTAATTGGTACTTCGTTCGTTCTCCTGCTGCACCCATCTTCGCGGTTCAATTACAGCTTTCTGTAAGCCGGAAGGGGCAACAGAAGTGTCGCATTTAACCTCGCATGGCCAAAGACCAAGGTTGGATTTAATGGGTTACAATCGAGGTCCTTAAATGACTGGTCATAACATGAGTAATCTTTGTAGTTCAGACAAAGCTTTCGCCGTTACACCAGGATCTGTAAAATGTTATCCTTTCAATAAGAGACTCAATATTGGTTTTTGTAAGAGTGTATGTTATTTGGCGATAATTCAAGAACCGTTTTCAAAACATGGTGGTTGACATTTTGCTTACAGTTATAGACCATTTAACTGCATTTTTTGAACTCTTTGATGGTCTTTTTTATGTTTGGTAAATGTCTTGTTAACCACCTACGTTGTTCTTTTGTTTATTTATGTTCTTTTGTTTATTTATGTAATACGAATTGACCTTTTATTTGGTTACAGTGACACATTGTTACAGTACATGCAAACGTAAAATAGAACATAAAAATAAGTTTTAGAAAGGGTCAAAGTTCAAAGTTGTAACCGAATAATGAGAGTCTGTTTTTTCACTCCCGTTTTATCATTTTCTTGACAGGACCTGATTAAAACACGTGACCTGGTCGCCATAGTGCACGAGAGATATCATTATGTCAAGGTCACAATCAGTTTGTTAATTTCATTTGGTCATTAACCCATCTGTTATAGGGAGACCAGCGAGGGTTTGTGTCCCGACGCCACACAATACGTCAATGACAAGACCTTTGGCACGGCTATCTGAAAGTTTCCTCACCACTATCTCTTCTCTGTTAGGCCACAGAAGGGCGATAACAGAAGACTGAACAGGAGACTTCAGTTTTTTAACTTCACTTTCGTTTTACTTGCCTGAACCTTTTGCAGTTCTTAAAAACACAATACACGAAACATTAACTTAACACACTAAGTTTGTTACCATATCCTTCATTTAATGTAATACTGGGGCAATGTTCTTATTCGGTAGCTTGAACCTCTGTCGAATGTTTTAAATAGTTTGTGGTAAACAATGTACTAACACACTTCTCGTTGATATCTTTGGGTATCTCTGTTTTGGATGTAGGTGATGTCTTGTTACAACAAACTGTTTTCTGATGACGTCACTTTTCAACTTCTAGTGAAATCTATTTCTAGGTATTAAATTGTAAAATTTTGTACGACATTGTACAAACAATAATGAAAAATGTAGACACGATGATAACATGTCGTTCTTTTGATGTATGCGGGGTTTAGTGAGACATATTCAACATGAACAGCTTCGTAATTCATTTGAGATGTCTAAAACAGAGGAAACAGAAAAGTCTCTTCTGTTGAATAATACTTTTGTGCTGTTCATAGTTATATCTATGTTGATAGAAATGTAGCCTAGTTGGGCAGATAGAAACGAGGAGAAGTTTAATGTAGATAACTAATGTAACGTTTCATAAGCAGATTTTAACAGATAAATGAAGTTGACAGCATTCCTGACTGTTTAAAGAGACTTACTTCAAACATATCGTTAAATAATAAGAAAACAAGAAATGTTTACGAAAGTCGAATTCTTTGTCAATTAGTTGGTAATGCACACAGAGAACAACTGATCACTTCCTCTGTAAACACAATTACTAACCAACAAAAGCAGTATTGATTAAAAACGAAAAAAATACATATATAAGGTTTGTTTACGGTTTGCAGAACACAGGGAAAATAACTTTACAATTTCTTTGTAAAACATGGTTACTAACTACACTGGTGTGACGACGTTATGCATGAACAAACAAACAAGTAAACATAAATAACTAAAATCAGCAACAACGAACCAAATATAACAAGATTGTTTGCGAGGAATAGATTCTTAGACACTTTATTGGTATTGCAAATACTCTTCCCTTCCTGTGCAAAACAGTTACTATATCTACACTGTTGTGACGTCTTTATGCATGACCTTCCTTTTCGAGGTCTTCGCCCAGACAACAAAACGACTTCTGCTTAAACATTTACATATACATCCTAATTTGTTGTTAGGATGTTACCAAGGTAACGGACCACTAAGATCGACATTGTGTCTGTCTGACGGTGTCCCCGTGAAGTTTGACACAGAGATTGGTGCAATGACTGCACATGTGTACAGAGAGAAAGTTAGAATTGATTTTAAGTTACAATTCTTTACGGCACTTCTAAAGGTCAAAACAGGCAGCTCTATATACTGAATCGATACCATAGGGTCGAAACATGGACGTTCTTTTAAACATTTAATATCTGGAATATTTACAAGTCAAATTTATTGGCGAGTCAGAAGACATTCTTTTCAAATAGCCTTTTAATGGTATGTCGAGTAAGGCGAATGAAGATAGTAATCTTGCATGTAGTTTTTTTTGTTTGATCATCATATTTCATTCCTCTTTGTGAGTTGCCAACAAATGTTCACCAAGTTTATCCACCACGATCAATCAATCAATCAATCAATCAATCAATGATTTAATCGTCCTTTGTTGAGTTAAATATAGCAATGACGTAATAATAGCTTTTTATTTCCCATCTGTTAATTAATAATTGTTAAACGTCGTGATTACAACCATTGCTGAAAAGACTAGCATTTGGTAAAGGCCCATACAAAATGTCAAGGAACAGTTTTCGAAACACAACGCCGAATATGTGTTTCTAAACCTATAAACGCAATTCTCTTATCATTACCGCAACGCAAATAACCGTTTAAGTTGTGCTATGTTCATAACAACAGTCGTTTCGTAGAGGTCAAAGACTTCAGGATTACTTAATTTTGCACACAAGTAAGTCCAATGAATTAACCCCTGGGAAACGGTACTACCTAAACCGTTTACTTAACGGTTTAAATAGGTTTTGTCTGTAAGTCTCTCTCTTGAAACTTTCAAAATTACGCAATTTAAACGAAAATTAGAATTGCATGTTTCCAAAAACGAAGAGTAACTATTATTTTCTAAGACGTACATAAAGTAGGAACCTGAGAAGTTTATATGTTTTAATCACGCACACCATGTCCAATCTTCTTCTAGCGTGGCAATTTTACCGGTGTTGGAAAATTACGACCCGAAAAACGAACTCTCGGCCATCAATGCTATATGAACGTAATTGGAAATGATAAAAAAAAATCACCACGGAAACTATTAGTGATATATATTACGTCAGACTCAATAATTAAAAAAGAATAGAAATTAAACGGTCTTCAGAACAAAACTACTTCAAATGAAGTTGAAAGAAAATATGTTTTCTTAGTATCCTGAAAACTATCCTTAAAATCAAAGGACGCTCTATAAATTGTACTCGTTGGAGGAGCAGTACTTTGTAATTGTTTTTACGCAGAGTACGACTGACACTTAAACGAGTACTTTTACCAGATCAGTTTATAATGGACGACGCTCAACTTTATAGGCTAGTAGTGTAGTCTTTATATATTTGTACAGATGTACTTCTTTAGTCATTCTTACGTAAATGTAACTCGGCCTCCAATCTTAGTTTTTCACTTGCTCTAAATATAGATCATTGTTTTCCATTTTCTAGGAATCGCTTTATTGTTACAATTACTTTTTAGCAATAAAATCGCTAGAAACACGAGGAACGGAAGAACGCGTACGTACCTGAAAGTTTTTCGTGTCGTTGAAAAGCCAATCAGACTAAACATTTTACCGAACTATATTTATATTTTGTCTTTGCATTGACTGATATTCGAGGATTACAATTTGCGGAACGAACAAGATCATATATAAAACCATTTTCAAAATATGTTTATTAACACAAACTTCCACTTTACCCCTGAATTAAAGCAAATACATTTATTTCTTAAAAAGATTTTCCAGGAGTGTTAAAACTATAGATTTTAATATTATAGTGGTAATGTCTTTGTCAGCAGGTTTGGTGGTGTAATGGTTGGTTTACCTGAAGCGGACATATGTTACATTGTAGTTGAGGGTATAATTCAGATGAAATATTCAGTCACAAGTAAACACATTCTGAATCAACGTAATACTAATAAGAAAGAAGCATTTAGAAAATGCAATACATATCAACAACAGCAAAATATAATACTTTTAGATTTGGATTAGTCGTCGTCTGCTATTAATTCTTATGTAACAAAGAGCAATGGCACGGTCGACGAGCACGCGCTTCCATGGGACATGATTCGTTGTCTTTCGATTATGGGATGAACGATTGATTTCAGGGATAATGTAACATAGATGTTGTATAAAACTTTGTTTTTCATAGTGGTTCTATGTAAGTATCACATTTTCATATTTCCTGATAAGATGTTCACTTTCCGAAAACGAGGGTTCATATCAGCTGTCTGCATTTCAAATTTCCAAAGCCAAAGAGAAGCCACTATTAAATCCAGATAAGGATTATTGTTGAATGGTACATCATTTTCTATGTATGTAACATTACAACACCAATTTGATTTAAAAAAACACTTAATTATAATGAAAATTTTCGGTAGGGTGAAGAACCATCAATGTCGCCATGTTTGCTATTGCTGAACATCACTCGCAGACGTCAACATGATCAAGCGCATTAATATTCACGGCGCACGTGTTTATGTTTTCTGATAAGAATATCACAATATAGAAAAACAAATCCAAGTGATTAACCAATTAATTACTTTTCCTTTTGTAGTGTGACACATATTTCAGAGACAGTACCTATTCTTAACGAACCACAGCATAAACACAAAACATTCAGTGAATCGGTTCATGTCGAAACTGTAGACAAGACACAGTCGTTTATGTAAATTCCAGACGGAAACGTGATAAAACAGTCTCTGAATTTGTATTTTAGTTTGAATGACACTGCCTGACGTGTAACGAGCTGTAAAAAGGTTTCATGAGTGACACATGCTGTGATATATTGACGATACCTTTAGAAAAATCGCTATATCGTCACATAATATTTCAATGTAAAAGATACGTCATCTACTTTGGTAAGGTTTTTGGAAACGTATACGTCATTTTTACGGTAACAATGAGTCGATTTCTTTATTGTGTTTAAATACAATGTATGGGCTTTCAGATCTAAATGTAGAAACAACTTTTTAAATTAAAGAATCGCTTAGTATTTTATATATAACCACGAATATAGAATTTTAAAATCCTACATCTACTTCCGAGGCATGTTTGTGTCGACTGATGTAGAAACGTGTTTTCCTAGATTTGAACTCAAATTGTCCGTCATAGAAATTTTTCGATAAACACAAAACATCTGATAACACGAAATTCCGGTAAAGATTACGTCTCTCCTATACGTAGAAGCATTTTATTATAGTTCAATGGAATTTTTATTGAAAGTGATCCATCATATATTTTTCAAGACACGTTACTGTTAGACCTTTGGAAGAGGGGTATGCGATTGGTTTATGGTGTTATTGCAAAGCCTTTGAGATAGGACCATATAACGCTAAAGTCTATACCCTCCTCTTCTCTCAATAAATGTCGATCAACCACCTTTACTGAATTATCACTGGAGTTTTAACGACATCTCGACGTTAGTTTTGCAATAAACCGCCATACAACCCGCCTTACTCTACAATTGATTCCCACAAAAGGTCATAAAACTGCAACGCGATTCGTGAGGCTTTGTATACTAAAATGTTGTTATCTTTAAAAGAACACTTGACAAATCTCGTCCATGGAAACCGAGACATTGTTTTCTTTAATAAAACTCATGCTCAGTGCAAACGTCTTCTAAAGCGGTGTGCAGGTCCGTCAGTTTGTTGATTGACAGTTCACTGGATTATATGGCGCTGTTAAACACGACAGCTGACGTGAAAACCGGCAAAAACCAATATATTTACTTTTGTTTTGGAAGATAGATTGTAGTCCCCTAGTTTTCGATGGTGGCTGATATACAAAACAGAAACGATATTTTTGTGTTATTTGTACGGTCATACATGTTTTGAGGTGGGTTTTTTTTCCTATTCCGTCTATACAAATATTTTCACTAAACGTTTGAAAAATGTGTCACTCCAAGAGGAGGTGTACCAACCTCATATGACGTAGGTCTCACTAAGAGAAATTATGTCACTCTCAAGGGAATTATGAGCGGATTTGGTCGAGCTATTAACACTCAAGCTTCCATGCAGACGGCCGGGTTTCTAATAATATCGGGTTTATGGATAAAAGTGTTTTCCTGTGACCCACGCAGCTCCAATAAACCGAATGCAGTAAAATATAGTCGGTGTGTGAACTACAGTGTCTCTGCTGTTGATAGGTGCTGTGCGGTGTTTTAGGACATTCAGAAATAAACTTAAATAATAATAATTAAGATAATAATTCGGAAAAAATGAACTGTAAGCATTGCCACAAAACAGGATAACTAACAAATATGCCACTAGCATATACTCAGGCACGCGTACATGCGGAAGTATGAGCCAGGCGGCGTAGGTAGGGCAAGTACATTCTAATTAGACTGATATGTGATGTTTATATTGAATGATTGCATAAATTGTACATCTATGAATTGTAAAGCGCATATGAGGGATTTTCTCTAGCTAGAATTTTGTCCCTATAATAATATAAAACGATTATAATAATGATGATAATGTCAGTCCTGAGAAAGATTTGTCAATCTTAGTTGATTTATGTCACAATACAGAAAAAGTATGCCAAACTCAGATTGTCAATGTAGCAGATTGATTGAATCTCTTAACCCCTTGGGGGTGAGATAGGGGAATCTCAACCCGAGGGGGGAGATTCCCCTATCTCACCAACAAGGGGGTAAATTATTCTTTTTCTCTTAACCTGTTTTCCCATTGTGATAATATTCACAATGTAATGATAACGTTACATGCTAAATTCAGGGTTGACGTGACGTTGATGGATTGTTGACGTGACATCATTGTATTGTTGAAGTGACGTCATACCATTGTTATGAATAGGGGAATCCCTACGTCTCAACCCTAGGGTCAACTCCAGAACACATGGCGTGGTTTTATTTGCCTTGTACTTTATTAAGGGTTTTCGTTCATACGTTGCCCTGGTTTTAATGATTTGAAGTTCAAATTGGAATTCTGCATTCTCTTGTTGGTTTGTTCATTACCAACATCAGACTGAGTGATTAAGATTTAAATCGTTTTGGACACTTTATCTAAGATATAGAAATCAGATCAGGATAACGGCTGCATTTTTTAAAAGTACATATTTATCCAGTAAGTCGTAATATATGTCATACACTATCGAATACACTGTTACATGTAAACGCTATGAGAACTTGCGAATGAGTCAAAAATTAATTTAAAAAAGTACATTTATCTTTAATACATTCGAAGATAGCAAGTAAAACGGGAAACTTATGTGACGTAGTGCTACAAATAATTGCAGTTTCTACTTGTCCGATGTACAAGCAGGATGTTTACTTATACACAGTACTTACCTATTGGTTGATCAAATTTTAACTTTGTTATTTTTTATCTTATTGAAATGTAGTTTGTTTAAGATGTCGTTTCAAATCCTTTCATTTGTCTTGATGAATTGATAATTTGTGTGAACATTTCCCATTGATTTGAAATATATTGATTAACGGAATGCTTTCAAGACACAATGTAATGTTGAGATGTCTACTAATAGCAAAGATAATGCAATACGTGTTTGTTATGTAATATTGTAATAAAACACACCTTTAAGCCATTCATTAAGGCAATCTAAACAGTGATGAAATGTTGGGACTCTTCCATGAAAGAACATATCATCACTAGGCTTCATTAGAATTCTGCATTCAAAAAATGTAAAACTATAGCATTAGGTATTAATGAGAGATGCCTATGAGGCATTTGCTAACATGTTATATTCGGAGCATCTAAACCACAGTTATGGCCTGCATTATGTTGTCATAATTAATAAGTAATCAAACAAGAGCCAACATATCAACAACACTATGTCTAACAGCTTATCAAGGGAAGATGTCTGGAGCCTTCACCAGTGTTTTAAGTTCGACGTAGGCGGAGGGCGAACATTTCTCTTATGGGTATCCCCGATTCGAAAATATATAAATGATTGGTAAATAAATAAATTGGTATTAACTTAATACGGAGATTTATCGACCTGAAAAGATGATACTTCCCTAAATCAGGAGGCTAAGTAAAATGATATCTTTCCTGGATTGATGATTCATTGTAACGATACAATATATATAAGCTTTTTATTGATTATTTATATCGCGTTCACATTTTTTTTTTTTACGTCATACTTCGCTAAAGTTACTTAGAAATGGCAGGTTGAGCGTGGATAGGAAATGAGCATATTTCTCCTTGTTGTATGTTTTGAATCGTACACACGATACTTGAATGTCTGAACTTCTCGGGCAGGCATATGTTAATATATTAATTTTTCAAGTAAATTTAGAAAACAATATGAAGAAAAGATGAAAACATATCAATGGGAAGCAGTTTTACAGTTCTTACAAAAAAAAAAAAAAAAAAAAAAAAATTGGGAAAAAGGGTTTTTAAAAAAAAAAAAAAAAAAAAAAAAACATTGGGAAAAAGGCTTCTTAACATCAGATAACGGGGTCGCTCTAGTGGCGCTGCAGATTCATCAATGATATAATGTGTTTGTAATGTAGGCATGTCTAGTCTGAGACCCGGCTTGCCATGCTAAATATAACGCTGAGAAAGAAACATCTATCACAGAGAAAAGTTGTAAATTACATCTCTCTCCATGTCCAAAAACATGATGCTAATAAAGAAATCCGAGGCAGCGGGAAGCTTCTGTTGATTTTTCACGCCCAGGACAATGTCTTTCGAGCATGACTTGATTGTCTGCGGCCATCAAGTATCCGGGGACTGTCGTGGCCATATCAATTTAGCAAGTATGACCTCTCTGATCGGGTCCTGGGTCCACGGTAGTGCATTTGATGGGGTTCTTAACGTGGGGCACTGTCTCATTGAATGTCTGGACCCATTCCAACGATACTCGTCTAATAGAACGGAGACTAATCCCTCTCTGCTTTGTCTCTGCCTTGTAAGGCAGTAGATATCTATGACTTAGGTCGGGATGTGCGGCTGATTAGATTTATGTTGATTGGTTTTAATTTAGCACACAATAGGCATTTTGGGACACACCCTAGTGATGTTCTATGACTAAATTATCTTTCTTACCATCATGCCATCTACCATATTCAAGCAGACTTAATTATAATGTGGGCTTTCGTTACCTGACGTAACTCAATTTTTCAGCACTGACCATTATTAGATAGACAGACGTATGTAATCTCCACCGTCTAGGTCGTTACCCTGTCTTTGTAGTGTAGGATGAACATGACGCTGTCCAGTGTATATCCAAATTGAATATGGTCGACAGCATGTTGCTCTTAATAAGAAATCAACATAAAGCCTAGACCTAATCCTTGTCCCAAAAGTAATTTCAAGATACATTTTTTCAATAAATATCGTTTCTGATATCCTAAGTCTACTGGGAGTATGATTGTACGTCAAACAAGGCATAGTAAAAGCTGGAGGGCTCGTGTGAGAAGTGTTGTATATAACAAACGTTTTAAGAGTGACCATGTGGTGTATGTGTTACTCTATAAATTACTGCTCTTGCCTCATAACATTTAGCGTTAATGTGTTACAATAAAAAAACACACCAAAAACCACGCCATGATATTACCTTTATTCTCAATAAAAAAAACCAACAACACGTTTTCATTTGATGAATATAACAAGCCCCTACATTTAGGGAAAGAATCTTTTATCGGGAGTTGATATAATTTTGCAATAACGTAAATAAAGGTAATGTTTAGATATCCTCAACCTATAAAATGAAATTTTTGGCGAACAAATATTTTCTATAACAACAACCCTGCTGTTATAACACGTCAGCTAGTTAAAAAGAAAAGCTCATTTTAATTGTTTCTAGCACAACCGTGTACGTGAAGCTTAACTACGTTACATGGTTTTGTTGACACTGCGGTATTCTCTTGTTGTCATTGCATAGAAATTAAAAGAGAAATAACTCTGGATTAAAACGTAAAGAAGGTTTGGAAAATATCAAGCAGAATTCTTAATATTATTTTTCATTTTAGTATCTATATTTTGTTGTTGTTTTAAAACACTTTTCATTATGACAGTAAGGTATTAATAATGTTACATGGTTTATTGTTAATACGTAATAACATTACGTCATACATATGGTTGCTTTGAAATATGTTGGAAGATTAATTTTCAATATGAAACGTTAGATATTTGTTATTAATTCTTACAATGCATCCGTCAAAACGAGTTACAATTTAATTATGTTTCATCAAACGGCTTAATTGAATGGATAGAATTTATAATAAAAAAAATATTAGTTAAAATTGAATAATATTTAAAGTGTTTAATAGAAAATTTAATTTACATTTTAAGAATGATTAATATTTATATATATAATTTGTTTAATTCTAGTCTTAATTTAATTCATAACACCATATGCCTTAGAACCAGATCGAACCCTTTGGAGGTGCTGGAAATATTGCTTTCTTTATGGCGTTTTCCACTCCGATCGTAACTCTCTCAAGAGTCGTAAATACAGCAAAGTTATAATAACTATCCATAATTTTCTACAATATCCGTCCCCTGGCTCCATTCCCCAATTACCGAAGTGTTATGTTCTGTCTTTCCGTAAAGTTATAAAAGTATTGGCAGAATTATCCATTTTCTTGCCTTCGCATTACACACGCATGACTACACACCACAGCTTAGGACGGGCTAGAAATCATCCAAGTCCTATTAATTGCATATTTTGAATCTGTAAATGTTTCCATAAATTGCCCCACCTCGCGGAAACATACAACCAAATCACTTCCTTCCGATAATTGATAATGTCTATATGCCAATCAGTGTCACGCGATTTAAAGTACTCGATTTATCTAACGTCGTTATCCAGTCCTATATTGGAAATTTTGGTACAAACTACATACAAACGTGTTTTTGATGTCTCCAGAATTCTTCGTTATTTCCTTAACTCGAGATATTTCTACTTAGATGCAGACGGTGTCTTTTATATGGTGGATTAATGGCTTTATGTAGAACCCCGTTTCCGGTCAAACAGAGGCAACTATGCGAATGTGAAAATTGTTTTTTTTTTCGCAACCAAAAAAACTATGTTTTGTTATATAACAGATTGATTGCCTTATGGTGACATCAACAAATATACTGATGATACAATTATTATTTTTTTGTATTTTTGTTAATGACATTGTATATTAGATAGTTAATGAACATGCAAATTAAGCCAAGTACAAAACAGACCATATGTAAATGCTATTTTGAGTTTATTATAATTAATGCATAATTTATAAGGAATAATGGTCAACAATTAACCAAGAATATGTTTAATAAAGATCATCAAGAATATTTTTTCAAAGGTCAATGAATGTTTTCAGTTGCTTCCAACACGTCTTTGGACACGTTGCATGTTTTGGATTGGTACCTTCATGAAGAATGTTTAATAATAATGCACTAGGACTACTTAAACTACCATTAAATGTATGTGTTGCATGCACCAGTGAAATCATTTTGCATATTCAAATATTAATCTGTTACATATTCATAGAGTAGTAAAATTGAGTCCACTAGATAAGTGGAACACAAAGGATATTGAAGCTTGTTGTACGATAATATCATTTTAGGAGGACAGAGTGTCAAAACATGTTCATTACATCCAAACTTACATAGGAATACTTTGGTTAATGACTGTCGGTGTATCAATTTCAGCTTCGTTAGATACTGTGAATTGATTCAGTGAAGTCAGTTAACACGTGTGTTATACTCACTTTATGAATTTTAGTTTTTGTCCCAAATAACAATTTTGGATATTGGTATGATATAAATCTTTAATACATCACAGGAACAGGGTAACAATTTGATATATTACTGAAGAAAGATCAAGAGAATATTGGTTTGCAGTAAGTTTATATTTACATTGATATCTCCATATGGTGTGATATAACGTTAAAAAGAGAGAACGCTGAAGTGTCGACAAAACCGAAATTCCAACTCAAACTTAATGAAACTACGGCAAAATATATGTATGAACATAGGAAATGCAGAGACCTTTAAAAATGTACAAGGGTACATGCATTTCGAAAAGGTATGCATCTTCTGTTTCATCAAAGACACGTGTTATGTTAAATCTAGGTCAAGTCCAAGATATGTGAAGTCCGCGGCGTGAAAACTGGGTTAGGGACAAAGAAATCACAGGACACACAAATGGACATAAGAAAAAAACTAAACGTTCATGTTGCAAAAGGAAAAGGTGTATTTTCAAATGATATCATTATGGTGAACGTTAAACATGCTCATTGTCTCCATCAAACTCCCCCCCCCCCCAAACCATGTATTGTAAGGTTTATTCGTCAGCATTCAAAATCTGTCTAATATTTCGAGGAAGCCTGATAATATCAACTGCTATATGTTAACATGCTACTAGAGTATGTTTGAGAACAGGGGTGTAACTTTCAAGAAACGGTAAGCTCACGTTAAGAAAATTGGAATCGTCAAGCTAACAGCTGAATAGTATGTTGTCCCTTTAAGTCATTTGAAAGAAAAAAATATCAAGGTAAGCGGTGTATGCATTGTACATAAATCTGACAGCTATATTAAAGGATTTGGTAAGGCCTTTGTTAGATTTAATCATACGCTTTTTGATCAATTAAGCTTTCTATGGAAACAAAAGACAAATCGGTCAAGAGAGGGGCATGGTTTGTTCTCATTTGTCTGCCAGTAGGTTGCTGGGAAATCTTGCCTAGGAACTCGACAAAGATATTGTCAACCAGGTATTAAAACTTTCTCACGAATTTATCGTGAATATTTTTCATTTTGCTCAAAAAATTGTTTACAAGAAAATATTTTCTTTGACGTTCGACTTATTTGAATTTGTTTACAAAAAGAATTCCAAAATAAAGGTTTCTGTCTTAAGTAAATAAATACATCACTAAATAAATGTGATTGAGAGTAGTGGAATAAAACATAGGTTGTGAAAAATGCAGGATCATATATTACAACGAGATCAATAACACCCTTCCACTACAAATTTATTAATAAATGACTTAAGAGATTTAATGGCAAAAATATTATCAACACATCTAAATACCACATTGCACTTTCGATATAAGATAAAGAATAATATTGTATATATATGTAGTTATTTAACATTACTAGCGTGTTAATTCTATTACAACTCATATATTTATCATCTTTATAGACATGTAATATAAGTAAAATAGCAGAGGTCACTTCTTATGTAAATGGTTAATTAGTTTTATTTCTTCTGATTTCATAAGAACTGACATACCGCGTTCTGAAGTAAAACTGTTTGGAAAAATATGAAACCGATTCGTCAAGAAGTTGGTCACTCGGATCAAAATGAAGATTTGAAGCCTCTGTTTTAAGCAGAGAATATCAGCTAAAAGCTACATATCTGTTTTTCCTTGCTACATGTAGCAATGGACCATTCTCAACTAGCTACTAAGATACCCAATGTTCGTTGTAGTACAATTTTTAACCACTCATTTTTGTTCCAAGAGGCAGCGTTTCCGTGCAAAACAATAGCTTAATAACGTAGTTTGAAATGCTGTAGAACATTAGACAGCGAAACAGTCTCCAAGGCGAGATATTTCTCCCCTCTGTGCAGCCGTTTAGTGCGCTATTTCTATATCGGTACCTTCATGTACTTGGAAATTGCTCTTCAATTAATACGCCATCATGATCCGTCAGAAGTGATTCCTAGATTGATATATGTACATTTATACGTGTACCTTTAGTTACCAGTTTGTACTTTGTTAATTGTTATGTATGAGACAGACGCACGAATACGATTACTGCTGGACCTCGTGAATGCAGACAAAGGCTAATCCAGGGAAGACATCACAAGATATATAAATATATAAGGAAACAATTACTCGAACCGATAGAAAAAACGTTTAAACTTAAATTATGTGTTATTTCAAAATATGTATAATCAGCAAAAAGAGACAAGTGCTTGTTTAAGTTTCCAAACAAGTTGAGTATACGTGTAACTTACATTTTTACTTTGCAAGCATTCGTTTGATCTAAGTATAACTGTGGAGTCCATAATCCAGAAAATGGCCTTATGGTGCAGTCTGCAGTAACTATTTACTTTATAAAGCTTTCTGCTTAATTTGTTTTTAAAAAGATGTTGCCTTATTTCTTTTTTCTAGTGACTATGTCAAAGTTTCAACACCATTCATTGTCTAGCTTAACACTACATGGAAAACCAGCCATCGTCTGTTCGATGAGGAAATAATTTCAAATGAAATTGGTGTTAAGCTTAATCCTTTTGCAATATGAATAATTCTTGATAACATTAACAAATAAATAACCGGTGTTTATTTCTTCATGTCATTCCATTGCTTTGTCTTTAGTGTATAGCCTTAAAAGTTCTTCATATCACTCAAAATGAAAGAGAGATAATTGGACTTTTCCTTTTTTTTTAATAATATACTTTTTATATGCAATAGAACAAAATACATTAAATTGATAACTCATTTTTATGAACGCTTTGGATTAGCTAGAAGGTATTGCGAAAGTCGTTTTCAGATTTTTCACCCCAAGATTCGCATATATAACGGGTTAACCTGGTACATACGCACCAGACAACATTGGTTTGTAGACGTCCTTGAACTGTCCATATGATAGGAAGCAATCAGGCAACTGTCACTAGTGCCAAGTGCTTGAACACATTGGCTGGCTGTACTATATCACTGCATTTATTGTCCCCTTGGTAATTACGCCTGCATATATTTATGTGTTGTAGGTGGCCTGGCTTGATCCCCGTGAAAAGATTCTCACCCTAGAAGAGCGACGGGTAATCTCCGATGACAGAATCAGTTTAGAAAGACCGTATACGAACGACTGGAATCTGTTTATACGAGATGTCAAGCCGTCAGACAGCGGCAAATACATGTGTCAGATCAACACTCATCCTGTCAAAATTAAAAATATCGTGCTTTACGTCCATGGTAAGTCATACCCTTGTCATGTGATTGTCACATGACTACTACACGCTTCCGGTGACAGCCGGAGATTAACACCTCTCTGACGAAAATGAGTTCAATCGTCTACACTTACTATGTCTTATGCTTAGTAAGTCTTATTTTGATTGATTGTCAATGAAACTAAACACAAAACATTAACGCCCACTTAATGTTTTGTGGAGTCTTTATGATGTTGTTACATTTTATTGCAAAACGTGTTATATCTCCTGGTGCATTTTATTGTTTATTTAAGTGAGTATAACAAGTCCACAGTTATGGTAAACAAAAATCGGATTCATCGCATAAGTTTGATGTTTAACTTTGTCTGGAATGGAAAACATAACCACTTTTGAGTACATAACTATGATTTTACAGGTCAACGTTACTGACTTGCCCTTATCATGACAACACAAAGAGATCAAAGGAGTCTGCGGTACATCAAAATGATTATTTTATTTCTGTTTGTCAGTCAAAACACTTTATTGATGAAAATAGAATCGTTTTAAGTTCTTCAAAAAATATATACTGCAGTGTTTGTATAAATGTAACTAAATGTTTTACGTACATGTAATTAGATATCTAAATTTCACATGGCTTAAAACACACATACGCGACCTGGTTTGGAGATCACATTTATCAAACATTAAAGCTGCAAGGAAATCATTTCTATCTGAATATATTGAAGACGATGCAAATTATATTGTCTGCACTGTCGCCAAGCTTATTTATTGATATACCGAGTTAAGTAGAAGTGACGACCAAACGTTCTCTTTTTCGTACCCAGTAGTTACATTGGTTCATAATCTCCGACCTGTACCTCACACCACTTTACAACAGGGATATCGTATCGGTAATGAGTGAAAAATATCACATTTAAAGACTTCTGAATGGTCATCGTGTTTTAGCTCTTCATGCCATAGTGCTCTTCTATAGAGTGGCCACGGTGGCCAAGTGGTTAAGCCGTCTGACATTTTGCTACCACTAGCCCTCCATCACTGGATCACGGGTTTGAGGCCATCGTGGGGCAATCGCCAGGTACTGTCCACAGGTCGGTGGTTTTTTCTTCTGGTACTGCGGTTTTCCTCCACCACCAAACCTGGCTCGTGCTTAAATGATCAAAGCTGTTAAAAGGACATAAAAGCAGACAAACCATGTATTTTAAGTAAAGAGAATTATAGTAGATACAGTGATATCCTTTTTTGTTGGTAAATAATGTTCTTTATTGATTTTCTTTCAATTCACATGTCAATGTTAAATGAAATACCGGTTCGGAAATAGCCCTCTCCCCACAAATTACTCCTCTCCTCCAGAGAGAGATCAGCCCTTTATCATCCGTGATGGCGATGTCCTTTTTCTTAAGGAATCTGATCGATAAATCCGATATCCTTGTTTTTTTCCCGATATACCAATTATTTTCGCACGGTTGCGATCCGAGTTACAAATGTCATGATTACTGAAATTAATGTGACGTTTATAATAAATGGTTTGTCAGGATGTGCCTGGCATCCAATGTCCACCTTAACTGATAATATCTCGTGCGACAAACTCAAGTTTACTTCCTATAATGCAAGGCGCTGCGGCGGAGTTGCTGCCAGCAAGCATCCACGACTTGTGATTTACGACTTTCACTACTATCTCTTGACACGCTCATCATAGCCAGACTCACTAACATATTTTCTCTTTCGACGTTATCAGCTTTTCATGAAATATTATGATAGGTAATTAATCAGAAAACCAAGCCATGGATAACGTGTTGAAATGCTCTTTCATGCTTATTAAAAATTAATTTTCTCGTACTTTCAGTTAATTACTTAAGCTTAATTTTAAAGAAATCTGTTATCTATAAATTATATTGAACAATTGATTTACATCCAATCAGCGGAACGTATGTTAAATATAGAACGATTTAACAATACCTATATTATGACTTGGTTGTGGATTCCATTATGACGTCACAAGTTCATGTAAAGTTGTGATGACGTCACGGCATAATTTAAAGATAGAACGAATTTCAAACTCGTGTTATTTTTATTAATCGATTAAAATAAAGCTCGTTTAAAAAACGTTTATTCATAGTGTGTTATATTATTTGGTTTATTTAAATATGAATTGCACACTCAGCAATGTATATTATCAAAACATAATTGTATAATTGTACTTGGAAAGGTTTCTTATAAAATATATTGATGAATTGATTATTCTTAACGTTTCTGCTTAATTTTCAAGAAAACGATTCAATTAAGTAATTTAAGTAATTTATTTGATAAATAGAATGTCAGACTCCTGTCAATCAAACTCTCTGTATCTCATCTAAACAATATGGATCTTTTTAATCATTAGTACAATAGGATTGACAGATTAAACAGCATATATTACCAAATGTTCTTTGAAAGATGTCTAACCACAAACGTGAATGAATTTATGAAAGATATAAATGGAAAAAATTGTCATATGAAAAACCAAAAGTCAGTCTTTAGGTTGTTTATGGAGCTTCACTCAGATTTATAAAACTCTAAATCACATGTATTCCACAAAAGATTTTTTTTTCCAAAATATGTAAATAACAGTTTATTTTCGATCGTTTGATGTTTTTGCCATTGTGTCAGAAATTGGTCGTCGGAGAGTCGTGCTTCTGCTAGCGTCATTGTTCAATACAATCTCTTTGTAGGAGGAAAATGTCAACACCGACAGCAATAGATTCATTGAGAGATAGTATACTGATAATACGACTCGGCTTATTTGAACACATAATTTCTGCGAATGCGTTAGATATAATCTCCGTTTTTCATTTTTCGCTACAACGATGAGCAAAGCGAAAGAGTTGTTTGACATTAAAACAATTTTAAAATGTTCTCCCCCATATTAAAGACAATGTTATATCAAAGATGGCAAGATCAAAAGAAGTCGGCTTGATGTAATGACTTTTGAAGTAATGTGTTTATTGTGTTAATAGAGGCAGCCTCCATTATCGACGAATTGTCGAGTTTCGACACCACGGCGAGGGAAGGGGACACGGTGCAGCTAATATGTAACGCTACTGGCATACCACCACCTACGGTCACGTGGTATCGGCGCCCTTCAAGCACCAAGGAGGCGAAAGAAGGTAAACAAAGAGAGTTATCGCCCATACATTTTGATAAAATGGTACACGGTCATACCAGAACTTGGTAACCTATAATTTAATAGTATAATATTCAATCGGGAGCGTCAGGAAATTTGAAGTAAATTGACTTCTGATAGAGAGTCATCCTACAGAAAAGAATTACAGTTTATAGTTTAAGTTTTTATACAGTTTGATATGTCTAATCAACTCTATTTCAGTGCACCTCCAGCTCCAATTTAAACTTTTTGTCCACTTGTAACATTAAATGAAAACAAAGTAGTTCCTGTCTCTAAAACACAGTAATATCTTTTATAAATGGTAAAGAAACTATAAAAATGATATTTTACGTAAAATAAAGCTTGTATATCAAACTAAAACTTGCTGCATATATAAAATATAGCCACAAAAAGATAGAGCTATGCATGTAGGAAAAAACTGACATTTTTTTGCTGTAACTGAAATGGTTCAATTCGTCTTATTGAATCAAGGCATGCAACTCATGCTTGTTTGTAAAAATCACTCAGAAAAAGCCAGCGATATCTTAGTAAAACAATAGATGAGGCAAACCACAAAATATGTCTGCGAACAGGTTACGCTCATGACGACATATTTGTAAGTATATATCTTCCATATAAAACTTTCATTTGTGCGATGCGAGTTTTTGTCGCCTCCCGCCGGAGTTATGTAATAGAACCCCCATGTCTTTATAACAAAACAATCTACCAAACACACATAATTATGCTTCGTCGCATCAAAAGTGACATTTTAACCAAAAATTGGAACGTTTTGTCAAGACTGGAAATCGTCATACATAATATAATTGTCACGTTTCCAATACGGCGTTTGGCAGTCGACGTGTGTCAGTGTCATAAGCGTGTAATGTCTGTTCTCTATGTTGACATGGTAAAAAAAAGGCGGGGGGGGGGGGGGGGGGGGGGGGTGCAACGTCATCATATTGACTGATAGGCGAGCAAATAAACGACTAACATACTATCAGATCAAAATGTGTTAGTTCCAAATTTGAACATTTCGGCTTTATGCTAAGAACGTTTTGGATAAACTAACCGAAATCGGAATTGAATAAAAGGGGGTGATAATACAATCAGTCATATATATAGGATCTTACATAAGTTTCCATTTCATATGAAATTTATGAAACGTGTCTAAGAATTTTTCGATTAAGCGAGCCTCAATCGAGCTAAAATGCAAAATTCGTGACGAGTTTCATACATTTAATTAAAATGAAAACGAGTGTACGATCCTTTTTATCACATAATCTAGATTTGAAGCATTTATTCGTGTAAAACCACAATTTCCATGCAACCTTGAAACGTAAAAAACTGCCATTTTGACTCCAGTGCATAAGTCTGTGACTTCATGTTCTTGTCCTCAGCATGACGTCACGATTGAAACAATGATGTGGGTTAATACGCAAAAGAAAATGACATGGGTATATTCACTGGATAACACAGTACATATGCGATAAAAGTAAATATATATATTTATATGATATGATCTATCGTATATATTCATTAATCTCTTATTTCTTTTGCTGATGTTGTCATGTCGTATCTACGTTGAGTTTTGATTTTGATCGGATGTGTTGACGCTAATGTATACTTTATTCCATTGAACTTATTTGAGGAGACTCTCTAGTCAGACGTAAATACGTTCGTACACTATCATACATGCAGACGTCTGCCGGAGGCAGACAAACACTCCTCTAGTATTAGCTCCATTTCAAATGTTTCCTCGAGACTTACGTGCATTTCAATTAAATGAAGACACGAGGGCGGTTGTGCATGAACACTTAAATCCATTTTTATACAATTATGGACTTTTGTGCTGGTGAATATGATGTGATATGAACCTGAAAGAGTGATATTGACTGAGGCGAAGCCGAGGTCAATATCACTCTTTCAGGTTCATATCACATCATATTTACCAGCACAAAAGCCCATAACTGTTTTATTATATGCCTCAACAATAAAATAAAACTAAACTAAAGGTTCTGATTTTTGTACGCAAGCCTCTGTGTAATATTTAGCCAGGTTTGAATCAACAGTTCAGCATCGTAGCTTTCGAAGACATCGTCTAGGTTCTTTTTTCTTAAGATAAGCAAGGACCTCTTAAGATAAGACATGCACTGCGTGTTCAATGGCCTTTTTATGTTAACAACATCTTTATCCTTGAACGGTTTTGGTAATTTTCTGATGTAACGGAGGAGAAACGTTCGCCAGCTGCCATCTTCAAATGTCGTCTGACAGATCGCGTTCCGGTCTAACTGCGCATGCGCTACGACAGGTTCCGGGGAATTTCCATATAGGTTATATAATTATATTTTGAAATCGATATTCACCGGATAACCAGTCTACATGAGTTTTTGAGGACTGGTCACGTGTATCTGATCCGACCAATGTGATTGCGAGAAATTTTCATGCATATAATAATATCAATTATAGACTTTTGTTGAGGTAATTATGTTGTTATTTGGACATGGGAAAGTGATTTTAACCGAGACGAAGTCGAGGTTTTCCAGTCCATATTCATGTAGTTCATTATATTAGATAATAAAGCGTTATGCTTTATAATTATAAAAGATGGAGTTAAAGAAAATCGTCAAAAAAAGGTTTGGCAGTGACCATTATGATGTGTGCAATTGAAATGACGTCAATATCGCAAAAAATCGACCTCCACGTGATTATGATTCAACCAAAGAGGGTATAAGAAAAAGATGTCATGTTGTAATAATTATCCGGCCGTCGAAATAAAGTCTATTAACAAACCATAGAATTGTGCAATGTACAAGTTTGTGAAATGCTAAATGAAGAGTAGGCATGACTTTAACTCGAAGATGAATTATCGGAAATGACGTGCAGGTTATATTTAGAGGCAAACACGGATTTTACGTGTGTGCGCGCCTGTGAGTTATACTGTGGCATTTGATATTTACACACCATTCAAACAATAGTAGAGTTTCAGGTTGCGTCATAGGGAAGTAAAATACATTTATCAAACAAATTTAGGTAGCAAATCATCAATGTATTAAATTGCATGTGTGTCTTCAAGATCTGCTAAAAGATAGCTGGTGAAATAAACCTGTAAGCTACGAGACATTCAAAAAATTATATTTTTCTAATCTTTTAATCAAAAAATCAATTTAGAGCAAGCAACATAAGAATTGTCTGTGTAGTTAAAAATTGAATATTGAAAAAAAAACACCTTTAAATCTGTAATTAGCTTACACAACTAAGCTCATAAGAAAGTTATGCGAAAACGTCAAAGACAAAATCAGGCGGTACAAAAGACAATAGTTACGGAAAAGGCAACACAACATTAGAGATCCAACCTTAAGGATTCTTGTACGGCTACCCAAAAAACAATTTTCGGTTACCCTTTAAAAAAGGTATCAAATCTGTTGTTATTTAATCGGAGAAATACGAAGTGAAGAAATACCTTTTTATTTTATTTAGTAGATGCAGAAAGACCAACATGGTAAACACTTGCTGCATCTTAAGTTCTTTTCATCAATTAGGGAACGGTCAATAATAATAATCCTTTAAGACGACTCCTAGTCGGTTAGAATTATACCAAACACCCTTAATTGCAAACCTGTCAAATATCGTAGTCCCGAGAATATAAGGAGGCAACAAAAATTGCAACATGACTGAAAATAAAATGTGATGTAAGATAAGTGCCATTCATACAAATATCATAAACATTGGCCCGACGCAATTTTCGATTTATATATCACGATTTAAGTATCTCTTACCATTGTCGTTTCTTATTTTGAAATATCTGTCACGTTATATTTGTGCTTCAAACATATATTTACAAATGCATTGATTATTAAATGAAACAGAAAAGGTAATTCCACATCTCCTTCTAGCCTGTTCCATATAATAAAGAGAAATCACATTTCGAAGTTAGACGTTTCCTTTGCAAAGAACACAGCAAAACGGAAATAGATATTTAACTGAACTTCTAACAAATTCAAAGCTTCGGTGTAACACCAGATATCGATTGCGTGTTTCTGAAGCACAGTAAAAAGCTTAAAAAAGTTAGGGGATATAAATGAATTTTAACGAATATATCCTCCTCGTTGTTTACTTACGATACTCGTATTTTGTGTTTTTCAGTGGTCGGACTTAATGGGGAAGTATTGGTCATCTACAATATTTCTCGCTACTGCGACGATATCTATGAATGCGTGGCCTTCAACGACATATCCCCAGCTGCGAGTCGAGAGATCCGAGTGGTAGTTGAATGTACGTGCATCGGGGCTCTCACCGACACAAAATAACGAGCACTCACCCACAAGACCTTGACCCCCCTAGGAGGGGAAACTAAGTGACATTAAGATACCCACACGGGAGATATTTTTTCTAACAGAATTGTTTTCTGTGACAATTTAATAAGTGTATAATACATTGTCCCCGCATGTTGCAAGTTACAAACACGAAGTTACAATACTTGGTATTTTGTATATTTTGCATCACATTCGGGTTCAACTGATGTATCATCAGCTTAACACAACGACGAGAATAAATCTCTTCGTAAGCACGGTTCCAACCACGGTTTTTAATATAATTATCACAAAACTATGTTTAAAAATATTTTTCGCAAAAGTAAGACATACACAGTATTGCATCTATGAAATTTGGTTATCTAGATACTGTAAACTTAAAATGAATTACACTGCACCACAAAGTTTTTTCTTTCTTATTGGACTCATAGGTGGTGCTAGCGGCCAGAAAGGTGTAAATCTAAATTGTTCTTTCTACTGTTGTTATAAAAGAGGAAGTGCGCAAAACCCTGTAATTCTAGGAATTCTATACATAAAATGCAATAAGAAAATGATTTAAAATAATTCATTATCATGAGGCAAAAGTGAAAAAAATAAAGATCGAGTGGGGTGGGGGAATGCGTTTTATTTAGAAGTGAGAAAAATTCCGATCTTGAAAAACAATGTTATTAGTCATGCATACTAGTTAACGGTACTGTTTAAGATTGTTCGATCATGCAGAGCTACCAGGGACCAGAATCTGAACCACGCTGTCGTCTGCAAAATGTATGGTGTAAAAACTTTGACCACAGCTGTGCGATCATACCATTAATCTCGTTTGGATAAACATTAATCTTTACAGCACAGCTAAGAATCCAGTTGTACTATTGATGAAACCTAATTAGCTCTATTTGTTTTTCGAGTCTACGACGTTACAATTCATCACTGCACTAAAACGTGGTAAGAATCTATTTAGAACTTGTGGAAGCATAACACACCAATCTCTCTGAGGAGAACCAGTATACACGTATGCTATATCAAAGGTGGTCGTTCAAGTACACTTCTGTAGTGCGATAAGAATTAACGTAAAACAGGATATAGAGTAAAGTCCTTTACTATTTGCAAAATGTAACAGTTCTGAGAGAAATATTCGCCAAATAGCACTTATAACTTACTAATGCAAAATAAAAACAAAAAAACACCAATTTGGATGGTGAGATACAGTACAGCAATGTAGTATTAGGGACAAAATAAGCAAATGCAAACATTTAAAAAACCAAACAAAAAAACCCAAAATCAATCTGCCTATTAAGATATTTCAGGTTCAAACAAACAAACAAACATCATTTTGTGCATTATTAGACTCAAACGGTTTTTATATATCTATTTGTGTGTATAGCCTTTTCATACGTGTATACAGCTGACGTGTAAAACTAGCTAAATACAAAAAAATATTAAGATATTATTTTATGACTAGGATAGTATTGGAGTCCTACTTTATTAGTAACTTCAAGTTGTTGAATGTAATAATTAATAACGAGTAGTAGACTCATATATTTGTTTTAAATACAAATTGTATCGTGAAATCAAAATATAGTCGTCACATTAAATTATTAAAAAAGACACAAATATCAAATAAACAATAGCACATATGTTGCCAGATTCTAGATGATCGTTTCATTTCTGATAAGAAACGTCGTAGATTCTGAATGTTGCAGCATAAAATTGTTTGATGTATTTTCACACGTAAAATATGAATAAATCAATTCTCGTTATTCATTATTACGTATTTAAATATCATTTATGGCAAATATATCAGGAAGAAAATATCACACTGGCAAGTAGCGACATCAATGAAACATGCTCTGAAAACATTTAGCGAATAATACACAACAGATAAAACAAGCGAATTCGTATGGCATCATTACCTCCACATCATTACGGTATTATTGTCTGGTTTTGACTGTAGGAGAGAGCCTAGTTTTTGCCCCAGTCCATAAATCAGGATTATATCTGTGAGTGTCTGAGCTTGGGTATGCATGGGATGACTTCTCCTAACTGATTACATTGTAAAACCGCATATAACACTTACAAATAAAATAAAACAGATGAGAAATCGATGTAGTAAAGATCCGGCTTTATGTATATGGTTCTAGTACCGGCATCTCAATTCATCAAGCTTATAAAGACGGCCACATGCCAAAGTGATCATAGCAAAGCAATTGTAAGCACCCCCACATCAGTTTGGAGATAAGCAATTTGCCTGGTATGGTTGCTCCTTTAAAAGTGTTTCACGTCCATTGTTAGTTTATTATAAAACACATTTTAGGAAGCCCATGTAACAACCCAATGCTATCGACCCCCAAAGTCTGCTAGGTTTGCCGCACCGGGTTCGACGGGATGTAAGGGGATTCGCCTGTCTAGTAAATAACAGTTTTACCAGGGAGAAAAATCTCATCATTTTTGGCATCAGTTCTGATAGACTGGTCGTAGAGAGATCACACTCTAGCAGTGTTTCACAGAGTTTGACTACCTGAGCCAATACCATGTAAAGACATTTGTTATCGTCAGCAAGACTCTTTCTGTATAATCTGGTATACAATAACCCACAGGACAGAATTACACTCAGAGTACTGTAAAAGTGGACATTTTCGCGTGTGGAAATTTTCACGGTCGGAAATGTTCGCGTTGTGACCTTTCCACACCGCGAAAATGTCTATCTTTACAGTATGTCATACATAAACCTTCGTCGCTGAATAGAGAAATACTACCCATAGCATACCTCTGTCTCTACAATTTAAACTGATTCTAATAAACTTTAATATTTATTAACGAGATTGTATGGTTGACAGAAAATATGACTTTCTGTATCTAAATTACTCATTGGTTAATGTTTATGACACGATCGTGCACATTCTGTTTAATAATGAAGTACACAAAGTCATTTAACACTGCTTTATCATCTTAACAAACACGATATACAATTAACACTCTAAAATTAGCATGACGTATAACACAACTTTCGTAATTACTCAATGAATGATGTTTTCAAATTCGTATCAGATATCATATGCAGATAATCTTTCAGCACTCATGATCTTTCATGTAATTATTTCACGTTTCATCTTTCAGTTGCTCCAGAAATATTTTTGCCAACAAAACGCATGGGACAATACCAGGGAAAAGAAACAATACTTGAATGCCGAGTGACGGCTAACCCTCAAGTGTATAGTACTTGGAAGAGAAATGGCGTAGAGATCACCAATAATTATAAATATAGAGTAGAGGTTTACGAGGAAGACAAAAACACTATCACCATCAGCTTAAGGATACGACAGATTGACAAAGACGACTACGGACCATATACATGTAAAGCTTCAAACTCTCTAGGAACAGATATGGAGGAAATGCTTTTATATGGTATGTTGTCGCTTATATATGTGCACTGATGTATGTTGTGTACAGAAAAAAACAATTACTAAACTGACTGCACTGGTGGATGATGTGTATACAGGAATCACTTACTAAACTGACTGCACTGGTGGATGATGTGTAAACAGGAATCACTCACTTATCTGAGTGCACTGGTGGATGATATATACACAAGAGTAGCTCACAAACTGAGTGCACTGATGTATGAGATGAACAAATGAATCACTCTCTAAATTGAGTCCACTTGTTTATGCTGTGTTCAGATGAATCACTTACTTACTTACTAGAGTGCACTGATGTAGGATGCAAACACAAGAAACACTCACAAAACTGAGTGCACTGGTGTATGATGAGTACAGAAAAATAACTCAGTAAACCTGGTCCACTGGTGCATGATGTGTACATAGGAATCACTCACTAAACTGAGTGCACTGGTGGATGATGTGTTCACAAAAAACAATCACTTAATATAATGCACTGATGTATGGTGTATACACAGGAATAACTCACTAAATATAATGCACTGATGTTGGTGTATACACAGGAATAAATCACTAAATATAATGCACTGATGTATGGTGCATACACAGGAATAAATCATTAAATATAATGCACTGATGTTGGTGTATACACAGGAATAACTCAATAAATATAATGCACTGATGTTGGTGTATACACAGGAATAACTCACTAAATATAATGCACTGATGTTGGTGTATACACAGGAATAACTCACTTAATATAATACACTGATGTATGGTGTATACACAGGAATAAATCACTTAATATAATGCACTGATATATGGTGTACACACAGGAATAACTCACTAAATATAATGCACCGATGTTGGTGTATACACAGGAATAACTCACTAAATATAATGCACTGACGTATGGTGTATAATCAGGAATAACTCACTAAATATAATGCACTGATGTTGGTGTATACACAGGAATAACTCACTTAATATAATGCACTGACGTATGGTGTATACACAGGAATAACTTACTAAATATAATGCACTGACGTTGGTGTATACACAGGAATAACTCACTAAATATAATGCACTGATGTATGGTGTATACACAGGAATAACTCACTAAACTGAGTGCACTGATGTATGATGTGTACATTGTATTCACTTAGTTGAGTGCTTTAGTACGTGCTAATATGTAACAGGAAGTACAAAATGGTCAATTGAACACTCTGACGCATGATTTGCCAAAGGGAACGCTCTAAGTTGCGCTGAAATATGATCAGAAACAAGAATCTCTTAAGCTCTGATGCATGGTTTGTAAAAGGGAACACTCGCAAAACTGATTGGGATAATGTGTAACAAGAATTGAAACGAGCTGATCAACGATGTTAAAAAGAATCCCGAATATGAGTTCACTGGTGTATGGTTTGTGGTAGAAATCACTAAACTGTGTTCACGTGGTATGGTAAGCAGTAATAACTAAGTGCACTGGTATATTGTTTGTGGTATAAATCACTAAATTGAGTGCACTGAGAAGTGTTTTTTGTTATAGTTGATTTAATAGAGTGCACTGTTGTATGATATGTAGAATTAGTCACTTGGTAAATTAAGTACCGCAATACTAATTGATAGTATGAAACAAATATAACTCACTTTATTAATGAGTAGACTGATACATTGATATGCATTAAGATAACTTAAATGAGTGCGTTGACTGACGATTTGTTAAAGCACGTACTTGATAAATTGAGTGCACTGCTGTATACTGTTTTATATGTTTTATATCTGTTGAATCAAGTAAACTTTGTGTCGAATATGTTACAGGGGAAACCCGCCTTCAATGGATAGCGACTAAGTACGTAAACACAACCTGACGAAATACCCTGACATTTCAAAAATATATCTAGATCATACGTTCATGTTCATGACTTTTTTCTTCATTAGGAGTATAACACACTTATGAAACAGTATCTTACAACCTGTCTACATACAGCTACCTCCCAGCCAAGTTATATACTGTCCTGCGAATGTTTATTCAGCTAGAGCTACACCTTCCTTTTTATTATTTTGTAGAGTACTTGCCCCCCAAGACTGATCCAGCAACAACCACTACAGATCGAACCTTTGAACAACAGCAGCCTCGGCAGAACCAACAAAACAATGGTGGTGTAGACTCTATTTCTATCCATAGGATCGACACTCAGCCGGACTATCATAATCAGGGTAAGAATACAATACCACACCGCCTTACTGTAGTGGTACCTATGTTTTTTTTTATCTGTTCAGAAAAAAAAGATTACGTATCATTAGGTTCGATAATTTTCATGGAAGTGATTATTTGTTCTAAATGTTTGAAAAATAAAAGATATTTTTGAGAAGGCCGCATTTATTAGTAAAATGGGTCAATCATGTAAAAAAAAAAGATTTCTTTTATATCACATATTTTGTTTTTCGTGTGTTACAGGTTTATATCCGAGTCAACAAGGCAATGGTGGACACACGTTCTACGCATCCGGTCTAGTGATCCTTTTGGCTCTTCTATCGATTGTGTTTGACACCTGTAGGTGACCATTTGCATCATGACACATGCGTGACCTTTATAACCAACTTCCCATTTGTACATATCATTTAAACTCATCACCATGTATCCATCGATTATCAGTATTTCTTCATGTTTATCATCAACTACTACAAACATTCCTGTACACTGTTTAACCATTCTCTTACGTCATTGTTTATCACATCGATATCAATATAAGGTATGTTCTAACCTTTGCGAATATCTACAGCTGCATTCATTTCAAAATGTTTAAGATGTATCCCAATATTTTTGTTTTACTTTCCTTATTGTTGATGTACGTAACAAATGTATGCAGAGTTTCAACTGTACCTTGGAGATTTGGTTTATTTCTAAATGTTAGAGTAGGTTCCCTTTGATCACACTCTTTTTTAGAAAGGTCCTCATTCTATGTGTAGAGTAGACTCCCTTTGATAACCTTCTTCATCGAAAGGTTGTAATTCATAAATAAAGAAAGCCCCCGTTGATCATACTCTTTATAGAAAAGTTGTAATTCATAAATAAAGAAAGCCCCCGTTGATCATACTCTTTATAGAGAAGTTGATATATACGGAGTAGATTTCCTTTGATTATGCTCTGTTTGAAAAATGTATTTTATATGTACAAAAAAGAAGACCGTGCCAATGTTTTAAGTCACGTTAACGTATTCTGTCGACACTGAAAACATGAAAACGGTAATTCAAAAACTGTGTGAAACGTGTGATTGCTCAAAATTTATTTTGATATTATTTCCTTCTGTCCTTTAAGATTGTAAACATTTGTAGATTTTCCAAAATTCCGCACAGTTTGTTGTTTGAACTAAACAATACTTATAAAACTATCGTATTCATTTTTTTAGCAGGAAAACTTCTACATATACGACAACTTTGAGGGACTGTCGAAAGCAGTTCGTTTTAGATATGTTTGAAAGAAATCTATCCTTAACTTGTATAAACAATTAAGACTCCATGACATTTTTATGTTAATATATGTTTATTTTAAAATATGCATACATTGCTTGAAGACATTCTCTGTTTCTAATCATCAAATATTTAGTACGGTCGGCTTTTTGCAGAAAATAAACATTAAATAGAAACTTGTCCGATGTGTTTTTTTCAGTATAAAGTATCAACTTACATTGTCATACAGATCAAGCTAGTCACACAGCTTGGCACAAGTTACATTGAGTATTTTATATATGTCGCTTACAAGTCTTAAGCCAGTTGTGATTACGACTTCAGCGTGAACCGTTCCATGTATGTTACCGTACATCTTGTCCCACCACGATCAACATGTGTGAGTGCGATTGTCATACGAATTAATTATTTATAGAATTGTGTAATTAATTAACACTATGTAAAGAGCAAATAAGTAAGCGTTAAGGATGAAAGTTCCATTGTAAATAGAAGTGTTTATATAATAATGATAGTGTGTGAATGTGTAAAAATTATAAAAAAAAATATGCAAATGACTGTCATGTGGAATATAGAATGACTTAAGTATGTAAGCTGTAATGACTTAAGAGAGAATGTGGTTCATATTTTGCATACTTTTTATATGTTTATCAACAAAACAACACATTTGTTCTAGTTACGCAGTTGAACTCACGTTTTAACAATTGTTCAATACTATTCATATTATTCTCCATCGTGAAACTTGTCATGGGGAAACAAATAATCGGGTTTCCCTTCTACAATGACAATAAAAAAAGTATATTGTATTATATGCATGAACATGTAACAGTTGGTGCATACAATGTATAAAGAAGAAACTTCAAGTATAAAAATGTGTTTCTCTATCAACGCCCTTGCTGTTCATTCAGTTTACTGTAAAAGTTGACATTTTAGCGGTGAGGAAATGTTCGCGTTTTCCGCGTGGAGTTAATTAGCGGGAAAATATCTGTTCGCGAATAAATATTAATGAATTATATAAAGCCCAGTTTTATAGGATATATAAGTTTCTTACATTTTTTAATGCGAAAATTTCCACATAGCAATTTGTTTCAAGAGTCTTAACGTGAACATTTCCGCACGCAAAAATTACCACTTTTACAGTATAATGTCAGTGGAGCTGGTATTTGTACTGTCACATGTTCTATTTAAAGGACGCGATTGGCTGAATTAAGTAATATAAGCCTGTTCATGTTTTGTTATGCATCATAATATTATCAATATAGAAGTTTGATGTTTGAGTAAGTTTGTGAGCAAATGGTTAATGATAGATTTAAACTGATGAGAAATTTGTTTAAAATAATATTTAATGATAGGATCAAAGAAATGTTAAGTAGTATGCAAGACTATTGACTACCGCTGTTTTGATGTTATCTGTATCTATTAAATGTTCATTGCCTATGTATCTTCTTACCCTCTGTCATAGTTCCTTCACATTCCTGATTAATTCTTTATTGTGTTAAGGCAAAGGGTACCATTGCATCAGTTTTAATCGCGAAGAAGTGCTCAACTCAGATTTTGTTTTCAATTGGAGGAAACAACCAAATGAGGTTTTCTGGCTTAGAGTAACTTCCCCTGTCATGTTTTAATGGGATGTGCTGTCAACAAATTGGACATTATTAGGACAGAGTCATATATCTTAGATGACAAAGTTTATGAAGCGTAGGTTTTGTAATATAATGGTCCTCAGTTCGTCCTCCTGTTTTTTTGTTGTTTACTTTTTTATTTTATTTTCAAACATTAAAATTTCGTACAACTGTAATTCTGTAAAATGCATGGCAACAAATGTCATTTATAATACTTCTTTTGAAAAGGGCTTCAGCAAATATTTGACGATGGTATTATTAGAGTTTAACTTGATGGTTCCCTTTGCCTTAATTACCTTTCCTCAAACAAGCAATTATATATATACTGCATACCGATATTGTACATAAAGTTTACAGCACGCTGTATTTTTTTTCAATATAGGAAATGTTTGATCGAATGAAACAGTAAACAGATATTTTTTTTCTTATATTATTAAATGGTGTATGTACCTAAAGTATAACAATCATACCACATTTTCAATTGTTCAATAATATATACTTTTTTCGCGGTAAATAATTAACTTAACGATGTCATTATAATGTTAAAAGTGTCATAATGTCAGTAATCTGGTTTTTGAACGATTTTAAGTTAGTGACAGTTTTTCGATATCAAAATTGTGATTTCACTATGTTTAAAAACGAGTAGTTTCACGATATTATACACTGGTCTTTTCACGTTATCATTAAAAAGAAAGTCTTAAAATGTCATCAAGCAGGAGGTTTCAAGATGTCATTAATCTTGAAATGTCATAATGTTTTTAAAGGGGTAGTTTAACGATGTCCTAAGACATTGATCGGAAAGTGTCATGATGCCATTATACTGGCAGTTTTACGATGTCACAATACACTAAGTGGGTAGTGTTACGATGTCAGTATATTTTTAAATTTTCTGTAAAAAAAAAACAATATCCCGAGATTTCATTTAACAAGATGCTTTAAACGTTTTCATTTATCCAACCCAAGTACACTGTTTGAGTCTTGTCTTTCCTTGATCTCGTTATAAGGATGACAAAGCCGTTGCACATTTGCCTTCTAATAAGTTGTAAGCGAAAGAAGCGTAAGCGAGTTCAAAATGTATTAAAATGACTAGTATTTTTCTTGCAACAGTGTTGTTTTATTTTAGCATGCATTAAAATCGAACATACTAAGATTTTTTACAATAAAGTTATCAGGTGATATTATTGAAATCAATTAAACTTTTTTTTCCTCCATATTTAGAAATTTACGTCATTGACTGCAATACTTATCATGTATGCATGATAATAATGTAAATATCAGCATGTCACTTTGTGTTGATTAAGCTTGATACTATTGTTTCAACTCAATTAAGTTGTTTGTACAAATATATTATCATACTTGATTCCAAACAAAGCTGATCATTTGCCATACAAAAGTTGATAATGAGTGTAGTACCGTATTAAGAATAAAAAAAAAATGTTGCCAGAGGTATAAAACAACGTTAGCTGTTTCATCTGTTAGTGCTGTGTTTGTTCCTCTAATTAATGTAATAAAACCCAGAGATTAAATTTTGTATATGACGTATATACTGATTCAAAAGAATGGTGTGACACCACAAAGCAGTTGATTTATACTACAATAAAAACGAATGTATTCATGTGTTTCTTACTGCCATGGTTACAGTCTAAACTCTCAAAATCTTATTATTCCGCAATTTCTCAAAAATCCCTGTTGACTGTTGTACATTATATCTAATCAATTCCTTTTTACGTGGAAAACAACATTAACTTGTTATTTTTTGCAAAAGAACTTTTGGAAAAAATATTTTTACATATGAATTTGAGACGAAGGTATAAATAAATTGTTAGAAAAGTTGAGTTCGTTTTTTATCAATTGAAAAGAACATTATCAATAGAGGTTATTTTTTCTTTTCTAAATTTGAAACAACAGGTGTGTTTTTTTCGAATTTGATATGATTATGAAAAAAACGTTGAGGCACACTACCGAAATAAAAAATAAAAAGGAAAATATAAGTTAGGTCAATTAATCTTATTTCAGTTATATTATATTAGCATCGTATCTGGATAACCTTAATTTATAATTTGTTAAGAACATTGTATCTTTATTAATAGCGCATTGTTGATGTGATAGTATATAGGTTTATATGGCAGATTTAACGAATGGAAATGGAAGTTTTTATTTCAGTTATAAATAATGTAACATCTGTTTTGATTTTCCCATTCATATCGGTAGAATACGGACTAAATGTTTAATGTTAGATTGTTATTTAAGAAGACATTGATGAGTTGTGAGTGTGAAAATTAAAAGAATTTATAAATGTGTGAGTTTATATCAACTTGTGACATTTCTTGGTTGCATTTTTAATGAAAATAATTCAATTTCACATTGTAAGTCTAATATAATTGGGAATTGTCAGATTTCAGAAATATATCCCGAAGTTAATGCTGATAGCGCATTTTATTTACATCACCCCACATAATTAAAACTTAGATATGTATGATGTGAGAGACATATGTCGTTAAGCGAGCTATGCTTGTAAATATCGTATTATGACATGCTGCTGAAATAAAGAAGGTCTGAATGATAAGTTCCATGTTATATTTCTATTTTTACACTCACCTTATGTTTTCACTATATACGAGACCATATGAGACCATTACACTTGCTTGGTGACAATGACGTCATATTAAATGTACTCTGATGTCACATTTATAACATTTCGAATCAATATTTCATGTTACTAGTGTGCCGCCAAGCCTATTGAAAAATAATCTCAAATTTGAATTGGAGATAATGTTTCACGAGGGTGAATCGAGGAGCAAAACATCATCTTGTTTCCCTAACACAAGGGTTATAAATAGTTCATTCTGCCGAAATAAACAATACCACAATAGTTCAGATGATTGGGTTGACTCGCCATTGCTCTCGTTTGCTTCAGCCTCTCGGAACTCAATTGTGGTGTCTTTTGCCAGTGTTAGTAGAAAGTCTCCGGATAAGGAAAATATGATCAGGGAAACTCGAGCGCGTGAGGAGAAATGATGTTAAATACATTAGGTAAAATAACACGTTCTTGGTTGGTTGTACCGAAACATTGACTGTTGGTGTATATGCATATTTTGTTTCATAATTTCTCTAAATAATAACAGAAATGTTACATTTCTCATTTCCTAAATCGAACAAATGTTTTTGTTTATCAACTAAATCAGGATTTTGTTTCTAATGTAGAAGAAAGTTTGTACAGTGTAAGATCATTGCTAAACAACTGGCTATCGTCGAATGTCCATTTTGATGATGGAGCAACTGTTCAGCAGAATTGTTCTCAAATAAAAAGCAAACCCGATTTAAATATAATTTTTACATGTACAGTGTCTTACATGTACCTAAACAAAATCTGAATTTTAACGAAAATGTCTTTATTCAAGTTGAATTCACACAAGACGCATGCTTATAGGTTAGGGTAATTCGAACAGTTGACAAAAATCATTAACTAAAGGTCCATATAATGAATAATTGCTTAAATGCGAACATAAGGAACGAAGCATATTTAACAAGTATAATATAATTGTTGTTAGCGTTCTGCGAGTCAAAATCTAGATAAAAAAGCAGCTGCAACAGAGCATAAACATATGTTAACTGGTATAGAAAAAAAAATCTAACTTTATTTTATGAAAGTGATATTCTCATTTGCATATATAAATATGGAGAGTTCCTGATCCAATGATGTTATCATAAAGGATATTCATGAAAAGGACGGTGATAACCAATATTTTGTCATTTACAATAGTCACATGCAGACAGTAGACCATTTTTGAAGCAACTCATACTTACCCAATGGCAGATGATTGATGAGTTCATATTTAGCCGGCAAATAGCGTGGAGTTGTAAGAGGATTTGTTGGACGTTCTAACTATTTTCTTTCCGTTTTTGTGTCGAAGGGGATGTAACTCCTACTAATTCTTAATATCGACTCTAAATTCCATACAAGGACTAAATTGTTAAAAGTTCATATCATCTAATAGCCGAATATTTCATATATTGTTTCTACATTTTAACAAACATTTAAACCTTCTCATCAATTGTTATTAAGCCACGAAATATGGGAACAACAAATGAATACTTTTGGCAACAATTTTACATAACATTCTTTTCCTTTTCCTGGCATTAGTATTGCAGTTAATGCACGATAACACTTTTTTTTGTGTAAAAAATTGATAGGAGGTTGATATATAATACTCCAATACATTTAATTCAAAGAAGCAATGTACAGTATTTAACTTCATATGAATGGCTTCATCATCTTTTTATATCTACATAGGCAAGGAGACAGAATCCAAATCGGATCAGTACCCAAATCGGATCACTCTTTACAAAGTTACTCTTAAATCAACAATTACGTCAACAGTTAAGTTATTACAATACTGTATAATATATAGTTATGCATCATATTTAGTCTAGAGATGATTAATTTTAAAGTTCAGATAAGAAGCATAAAAAGCTTAAGAAGGCGTATTTCAAACTCATAAACGGCGCGTGCTAGGACTATGTATTTTGTTTTGAACTCTAGGAATAAATTCTGAATATAGAAATATTCTTTTGTGGATACAACCTTAAACCAATATAATTCATCTAGAGAATTTCCAATGAATGAATAAAAAAATTGGTTTGGTGATCCAATTTTGGTTCTGTCACCTCATATAGTGTCAAAGTGTCTAGTGTAACACAAAGCATGTTCATAAATTGATATCTCTTAAAATACCAATCATAGGAATCAGGTCGCTCAAAGCATTATATATAAGCACTAATTCAAAAAAGTGTTTTAGATGTTATGTATGAAACCGTATTCTTTCTAGTATAAATTATTTGTTTTGATCCCGTTATTCTGCGACCATTCAAGTAAAAATCAGTAACCATAATTTCGTTCTATTTTTGTCGGAAAACAATCAAAGCAAATTACCTTTATTTCAAATTATCACTAATGAAACCCAGATATGTCATTTGCAGTATATAAGTCAAACAATTTCATTACCTTATAAAGACTCGTATAACATGAAACATTTAATCTTTGAAGGTAGAATATATTGACCTTTGGACATGAAAGAAATTACATGATTTTCAAACCACGAACTTCATATGACATGTTATAAGCATCATTAATTATGCTAATGCAGTGTAATTGTATGGTAATTATTCTGACTTCCGACCACACATACATGTATACAAATACACATTATAGAATATTTGTTCCAGATATTTAAGATGTCAATGTATGTAAAATGTTTTGAATCATGACTCGGTGCTCGCATTCAGTACCTATTTTCACACTAACGGTATTTATAGCATCATAATGATATGGATAGCGACAGAGTCTCAGTTGTCATTCTGTAATTATCAATAAGATTTGTTTAGATCACTTCAACTTATATATAAATAACAATCAAGTACGACTGTCTCTGTTTAGAATGCCAATTGCGAGAAAGTGAAATGTAAGATACCTGGTAAATTAAAACATTGCAGAACTGCAAATTTCTAAAAAAAAATAAAAAAAAAATCATATCAAATTGAAACCTCTATTTTATATCATCTGGACATTAAAACAAATCTTATCCAAATGTCCAATGCCTGTTTAATTAATACAGGCACATCCTCGGTAACGCTACGTGTCATTTATACTGTACAACGTTTCTGTTTCACGGTACACTGTGTGTGATACGCAAACGAAGCACTTATACTTCGGTTTAATACCACGTTACATTCGCAAGGTACAATTTTACGTTACACACTTTTTATGTTTCTGTCTAGCCAAAAGCGACCATGCTATATTTGTTCGTTCACTAGCTTTTAGTGGCCGTTCGTGATCACACAAAAGTACACCACAGCACAGAAACAAGTAATGATGCCTTATCTGTTAGCCACACAAGTGTTCCATGGTACAGAAACGAAGAAACAAAAGCTTCACTTTTGTTTTGTATTAAATGTGCAGAATATACATGGTAAAAAGGGAACCTTAAGGTATTTCATACGGACTCATGTCAGTGTATATAGTAACAAATGTTTGTCAAAGGGCTCACAACTATTCCTAAAAATGAAAAAAAAACCAGAAGTTGCTTGGTATATCCAAGTCAAAAATAATGTCAATAATTACCTTTGCAGATTTTTTTTTGTGGCAAATATTGTTGATTTGGTCAGAAAAGTAACTTTTGAATGCAGAATTTGAGTGGCACAAAATTGCATTTAATATTACAATTCATGAAACTTACCTGTACATGTATTTCTAAAGTATCCGTGTATTAACTACTATCCAGAAAAATGTAAGAAAATGCTTCAAATCTCAAGAATGATGGCATGTATTTTGATTGTAAATTTTTACAATAATTCATAAAGCTAACAAGGCTATTGATACAAGTCAATCTAGATTATTTGAGTGAGAATCTGTAGTGAATGGCGTACAGGTAAAAATCTCACTTGCTTTGCATGCTTTTTACCAACCTCAGTCAGCCTTGTGCTCAGTTGTGATTTATTCAATGGAAATATATGCCATTATTCTGGAGATTTGACTCATTTTCTTACATTTTTTGCGATAAAAGTGAATACATGGATACTTAAGGTATGCACGTACAGTTAAGTGTTTTTCATTCATATAATTTTTCATCGCAATTTTGTGCCACTCAAATTATGCGGACAAAAGTTACATTTCAGACAAAATCAACAATATTTTCGACAAATAATTTTCCGCAAAGGTAATTATTGACATTGTTCTTGACATGAGTTAACGAAGCAACTTCCATACTTTATTCATTTTGAGGAAAGTTATGAGCCCATTACAAACCATATACACTTACATGACGCTGTATGAAATAACTTTAACTCCTCGTTTGTGTACCACATAAACAGTATACAGTGTTACAGAATAGAAGTAAAATTCTTCATTTATGTCTGGTCACCTTTCTCCATCTTAATATCAAAGATGTAATTTAATTTAATTGCAATATCACATTTAAGATAGATATTAAATAATTTAAAACACTCAGACTAAATAAGATGCATACATGTGTAAACATCCCTTTATTATGACTTGTAGCAACTGTGCATATATCTTTGATGTACGTCACTGTAATGCTACAGTAATACATTTTTATTTGCATATTGACATATGAAGTAAATTACATCATGATGACGGCATAAATGCATCATTTTATCTCCTATCGATATAATAAAATGCTATAATTTGATAACGTAGATGCATGAGATCGTATAACAAATTTATTATATTTGTTTCGTTCAAGTTTTGCATTTTGTCGTATTGATATAAAGGACTGGAATGAAAATATCTTTTCAGCTTTCAAAATCTTCATGATATAATCTTGTAAGAATCGTGCACACATTATGTCAAGATTTGTGTTTGTTGATATTTGATCGATCCTCATGATGAAAAAAATCAGGGGAGAGAGTGTTGGTTCGAGAAGAAATTCCGTTGTTTGTTGTACCCATGGGAAGTGCATCCAATATTTCATGGGGATTTCATTCAACAGAGTAGTTGTCTATATTATCCGCTAAGGTCAATTTCTATAATATCAGTTAAGGTTTATGTCCATATTATCCGTTAAGGTTGATGTCCATATTATCCGTTAAGGTTAATAAACCATATTATCCGTTAAGGTTAATAAACCACATTATCCGTTAGTGTCAATATTATCCGCTAAGGTAAATGTCTATGTTATCTATTTAGGTTAATCTCCATATTATCCGTTTTGGTTAATATACCATATTATCCGTTAAGGTTGATGTCCATATTATCCGTTAAGTATGATAGACCATATTATCAGTTATGGTTAATATACCATATTATCCGTTATGGTTAATTTCCCATATAACCCGTTAAGGTCAATGTCCATTTTATCTTTAAAATGTCACTGTATCCACCTAAGGTATGGCCGTTTGTTACAGAGACACCTTGTGGATTTTACACTTGGGCTAGCTTGAATACCTTGGCACATTGCTTCCTCCTTAGCTATTTCTACGTCACATGAATGGAAATGGGCTAGCGATTCAAAAAGATTCATTTGAACTAGTCTTTCTTCTATTAGTTTTCTGATATTTTCTTTCCGGAAGCATGGATGCTTTCTGATGGCTTTTACCACATTTATACACTCTTTGAGGCATTGTAATGGGTTGCAGTTGTCTTTCAGCTGTTAAAACGTAATAGATTACGAATAAACAACAAATACTACAATAGATCAAAGTGGACTACAGCTAGAATAGTTGACAAATCCACAAAGAAGATGGATATCAAAACCTGAAAGATATAACCCGACCCGATGCCGCTCAGTTTTGAAATTGATTTAACTTGATAGGCAAATGAAATATCTTTTTCGGTCTTTTTCTAGCGAAAGTAAAATAGTAAAGTGAAGAAAAATAAATTATATTGTTCGGGTTTTTTTTTATTCTAGCGAAAGTAAAATTGTTAAGTGGAGAAAAAATGAAATACTTACGAATTTTTTCATGACTTCAAGATCTGGACTTGACGTAAAGGACATTCTACAGCCGTCGATCACGGCATTTGAATCCCTCACTTGACATTGCGGTAAACCTGCCTCGCTCGTACACCCAGTTTGTAATGCGTTTTCAGCAGGGTAGAATTGCAGGAAAGCAAAGCACATTTCGTCTGTTGCACGTTGTCCAAAGAATGTGGTCTTATTTCTCGATTCCGTGTTATAGTTACAAGTCGTATGTAACGAATCTCCTGGTCTTATCTGTACAGGATTTTCCATTCTGAATCATAAAATGTAAAGAATCTTCAGCAAATGTTTTTATATTTGTATATAAAACTGCAAGCATTTATGGTGTAACAAGGAGGAGATACCCTTTTAATCGGTTTTAATAACGCTTATAAGTTTTAAAAGATAAATATAATACCTCATGTAATAGATTTTAAAATTCTACTTTGCAATTAACCGACCCTTCAATCGAATCAATGTTTGAGCTGGGATGTTGCAAGAAGAATTTGGAAACAATTGTGGTCACATGAGTTCAGATGAGGATTGTTAACTTCCATTTTACTGGTTGTCAATTTAAAACAACACAGAAGAATTTTCAAGGAAGCACCCTAATGTCAATATTACGAAAATAATTAGCCTTTTTCGTAAAAGAATACATATATTCTATTTTTTTAAGATTCGAAACATTTCCTGTTGGAAAGAGTACCGCAAAGCCCGCACTGTCACAGAATAGGATATGCTATCATAAGTTATAATCATCAACTTCCCTTTTCTTTTTAGTAACATATCTCCTCCTCTTAGAGTTTACAGTAAACCATTGATTATGTACATCAAAGTCTCTTTCCAGCATCCCCGAAATATTGCCAAACAATGTAACTATGAATTGGAAACCCTTACCGGCATGAAATAGCTTTTAAACTCGCTTTAATGAAAATATCAAAACAAGAAATAAAGAAAAAATCTAACTAAATAAAACGAAATATAAATACCAACAACAGTGAACATTGAACACCCGATCACTTAAACTGTCTAGGATACCTCATCAGCGGTAGTTCACTGGTCAAGTCTCACTGCGCTTCTATCCAAAACAAAATTGATGAGACGTTGGAAATAAAGACCACCATGGAATATCTACTGTTTTGGTTAGCAGTTGGACAGGGAATTCAGGATAGTTGTCTTCATGTTAACAAATTGATGTTTTATATCCCTTACGGCTTCAATCTTTGCTTTTGCAGTTAACATAATGACTTTATTTATCAACTATTAAATTTTGTTGAGGTGGATATATAGTTACATGGACCTGAGAAAGTGATATTAACCGAGACGAAGCCGAGAAAAATATATCACCCTTTCAGGTCTATATCACCACGGATTTGCCGAGGTAAAAGTCCTTAATAGTTTTATTAAACGCTAAATTATGCTTAAATCGTTAAAATAAAGGACAGAATGACAATGTCAGAAGAAAAATACTGCATTTGCCAGAGAGAATAATATCGTCGCAATTGAAATGACATCATAAAAATAATATTGACTAGCTGTTTTTCGAAAATATCAAGACGTATCAATATCTCAAATCACTAACCTCCACGTGATTGTGATCCAGCTAATGAGAGTGTAGGGAAAATATGTATCATCTAACATTTTCAATTACAGACTTTCAGCATCCGTCACGATTACATATACAGTGTGTTTACATCGTTGATGACCAATACTGAACGTGAAAGGTTCTGTATTGGACAAGTCTTATCATGAAGTATGGTCACGTAGTTGTGGGGTACACATATTTTATAAGATGCAATTCCTAGCTATTTTCATGTTTTGTTTTCTCCCATTAAATTAATTAAACATAATTTGAGTTTTTTTGTTCTATTTGAACGCTTAATGTCCATCTCTGCAACTGCATATACAGGCTCATAGAAATTTATTACTTCTCCTTATTGAAATGTTTCAAATCTATACCCACTCACAAAACATAAACATGAACATAAACGATGACCGAATTCAGATCTTTATAAAGTGAAATGATTTTATAAAAGTGTTATTTTCACTACATTGAGAGATATCTATCAACAAAACAACCAATCAGTAAGGAGGAAATGTGTGTGTTCGGTATTGTCCTTAGTTGTGACGTCATAAAAATCTGACGTCATAACCGATGTCGCACTCCATAGTATTAAGAGATCTTGACGTTTTGATGCACGTTAAATACCTTATATAACTCACACGTCTGGCAGAATCCGTCATTTTTAACGCTGGTACCCTCGTAAAATAATTGCATAATTAAAAAAAAAAAGATATCACACTTCTTAAATACAAATAGTGATTAACGGAACACCAGTTGATATAATATTGATAATAAACAAACGCTTTATGAAAAAATAAATGAGTAGAAATGTTCCGTTTATCATATTTCAGGTGTAGCATCCCGTGTGGCAATGCAGTATTAAAACTAGCCCGATTTTCATCTGGCCCCAACACCAGACTTAGACATTTTGACATATAGATGTCTGGTGTGGGGCCAGAGCGCACTGCTATATGAAAATATGGAATTCTCCGACACCGTTTGGTATCGGGGAGTGATTAATCAACAACAAAAATAGCAGTCCGGGAAACTTCTAAACAAGAATAATATATTCCGTTTTCGGTCCAGATCAGTACGGTTTGCTGATTAGTCACCCTATGACCTACGCCCGGGTGGGAAATGTTGAAGGATTGAAAATCAAGGACTCTACTGACGGAATTTAGCAGCTGTAGGTGATGATAAGAGCTGATTTGGATCAATAAAAAATATATTTATCGATATATGTGAGGTATGTGTTGTGTCATAGTAAATTGTTGTTTTCAGCAACTCATAACTTTCCGATACCAAACGGTGTCAGATAATTCCACGTTTTGATATATCAGTGCGCTCTGACCCCACACCAGACATCTTTATGTAAACATCTCTAAGTCTGGTGTTAGGGCCAGAGAAAACTCGGGCTATATTAAAACAAATTGTTCTGCTTTCGCAGAAGACGCTTATCCTTCCAGAACACGTGGTCTTATTTTCCTCGTAATCGTTTTCAATGGTATCCTTGTCAATCTTTTCATTGTTCAAAGTTAGCTCTTGTTTTATCGTTTTGATTCCGAATTACGGAATGTTTTATCCTTCGGTATCATCCTGGTTTTTTCGAAGGTAAAAGGTTTCATTTGAATAGCTCACACTAAAGATAATGGGATGTGACTATTTAGTCAGAAATAAAATAAACGTTCTACATACTTATGAAACACAGTAGTTTGAAACGAGAAAAAAGGATTATTCCAAAGAGTCCTTTCCGGTCCCGTTCCTTGTGGTTTTAGTGTTAATTTGATCTCTCTACCTGGAAAAAATAAAATAAAACTGTTCTAAACGAAGTTTCTGTTCTTTTTCATGGGGTGGAATGTTTCGATACTTTCCCGTTTACGAAATCAGCGTGAAAGCATGTACACGGTATGAAATATACAAGTTTATATAACAGAAGTTTGTCAACGCGAAAATTTTCCCCAAAATATTTATATGTACTTAACTCATTCACCCCTGAAGACACATTTGCACTATTCCAATTTAGATCATTATGAAATGTCAAGGGTGAATGAGTTAAAAGTAAAAGAGTGAAACTTTTCAAACGCTAAGACTTGTTATATATACCACTCTATTTTTAAGAAATGAATATAACATTACCTGTATAATGCATGTGATCGAACCCTTGGTAGACATTTATTGGTCCCGTCAGATGCTTTGCTGTGCATGCAGACGCACAATTTGCTGTTAATGAAAACGATTTCTCTTTTGGGGGAACTGAAAAGGAGATATCGCCTATTCTTAAGTGGGATAAATTGAATTCTCGTAAATTTGGTGTAAGGTAAAGGGCCATTCCTGATGAGTCTGTCATGCCTGTCCTTCTGAGCGGGTTAATCCAGTGGACCTAAATAAAATTTCAAAAATCAAATTATGTAAACTGATGAAGTCATAAGAAAGCAATGATTTGTTGCTTAATGTTTAATTCCATTAAAATTCACCAGATTTGTTTGCGTTTGCAAATGTATAGGCACGGTAGTCTAGTGGTAGAACGCCGGGCTCGTGACCGAAAGATTGCGAGTTCGATCCACGGCAATGTGTTATATCTTTGAGCAAGATACTTTACTCTGCTTGTTCAAGTCTAGTCAGCTGTAAATGAGTACGTGGTTGGGCAGTGCTGGAATTGTTGAATGTTATCTATGAGCTCTAAAAATGGCAGCACAAGCTGTATGCTCCTCAGGGAGTTGAGAAACATGTTGGGTGGTTGCAAATGCCCAAAATAACCACGGATAATAATTTGTGAACCGCTTTGAGACGAGCTACGAACAAGGTTGTGATAAAGCGGTATATAAGAACCTCGCATTATTATTAATATCATAATTATTACAAGCTAACCGGTAATAAGATTTATATATACATATATATATATGAAATTCCGCTGTGACTATTCTCCATAATTATGTTTATTGAATATTTAAAAGAAACTGTGGTTAGGTATACAGGTAGCAAACACTAGTGAAAGCAAGTGTTTTCTTTTATAAAAGCACTTGATAAAGTCTTGAGAGTAATCAGCCCAACAGAACTCAAAATATAAGTAGTGCATTTTATAAACTGATTTTCTATTCATATAGTAACAGTGATAGAGACCTAACCCCCGGGCATGGAAAGTTATCCCAAGCAGACACTTTCTTTGAGGAAGCACTGGATAAAGTCAAGAATGTAATCAGCCAAAGAGAAATCAAGATATTGTGCATTAGTACATTAAATAGATTTTCTATTTATTGTGACCAATTGACCTTTGACCACTGGACCTGAAAAGTTATCTTAAGTAGGCACTTTCTTCCAGGAAGGACTCGATAAAATCTGAGTGTAATCAGTCCAACAGAATTCGAAATACAGTGCACAAACTGATGTTCTATTTATAGTAACTGACCTTGACCTTTGATATCAAAGGTTGAAAAGCTATCCAAAAGCTTAACCAAAGATTTTATTACACTGGATAAAGTCTGAGTGCATACGGCCCAAAAGAGCTCCAAATATTGTGCATGAAATGTTTTTCTATATATAGTAACATTAACCTTGAACTTTGACATCGATGCCTCAAAAGCTACAATTTGTATCCTAAGCAAATACTTTCTAAAGTAGCAATGACATTAACCTTTCACCACAAAGGCACCAAAGCAGGCACTTTCTCCGAGGTAGCACTTGATACAGCCTGAGTGTAATCATCCAAACAGAATTGGAAAAGTGTGCCTAAATTAATTTGCTATTCATGGTAACAGTGACATTTGACTTTTGACCGCCGGGCCTGAAAAGCTATTCAAAGCAAGCACTTTCTTCCAAAAAGCACTGGATAAAGTCTGAAAGCAATCCAAACAATATTACTGATGATATTGTGCAAAAATTAAACAAGAAGACCAATGGGCCTGTCGCTCACTTGCTTTTAATGCAACTTTGAAGCTGACCTAGGCGATTGATGTGGCTGCTAAGCTCATTACCACTTTATTCAAATATAGCACATTTGACTGTAGATCACGGTCATTTATTTGAACAAACTTGGTAGCCCTTCATCCCAGCACGCTACAGACCCAATACCAGCTAGCTAGGTCTCTAGGCCTCTAGGTTATTGAGAACAAGATGTTTAAAGGGAAAATTTGACGCCCGAGGGCCGGACGATAGCCAGAGGACGGACGCCGCACCAGGGTAAAAGCTCACTTGTAGTTGGCAGGTGAACTTAAAAACAGATAGAAGGATAGACAGACGGAAAACCTGATTACTAAAGATGTGCAGGGGTCCTAACAACAAGTTGAGTAATTGAATTGTAGAATCCACATTTGGGACCCCACTCCTCCTTCTAGGGAGCCAGATTATTATGAGAGAGACCCTCTGTTAAAAGGCGTTCAGTCTTCTTAACCAAGTAATGCTCCAGACCATTGGTTTGAAAACATCATCAAACTTCAAAGGATGTACTCTATTAGGTGATTTATGTCCTCGCAACAGCCAGGGTCATATGAGGATGGGTGTCAAGGAGACACCTATAGAAGAAAACTACAATTCGAAGGAAGTGGATGTGTTGCCGGCACGTGCACCCACACAATTAAAGGGTGTCATTTTGAAATATCATGGGCACCATATTGGTCATATGGAAAGCATTATGCTTTCAGTTGCGTGTTGGATGGTTGAGGGAGCTTAACGTCAACACAACACCTAAGTTCATATGTGGATGGTATCATGAGTGCATGACACGTATTGTGTGAATAGAATTTGACATGAGGATCGAACTCGAACTGTAATCCTTCATTTAAGAAAAAGTCAAGCATCAAGTAACTTATTGATGTGGCAAGTCGTCGCGAAAAAAACCCACAGTTACTATTAAGAACTTCCTATGTTCAAAGGGCCATAACTCTAGAAAAAAAAAAGAAAAAAAAGGAAAAACAACTGTAATCCATTATAAATGTATACTAAGTTACAACTAATATGGAAAACAGTTAATTATGAGAATTTCCTATGTGCAAAAGGGTCATAACTGCAGTCAAAAATGGAATATAAATACATTGTTCAAACTCTGTATTCTATTATGATAAAACCACAAACAAAATATCAAATTGACATGGCAAGCGGTAGCGAAAATAAGTAAAAAATAAAGTTAATTTTGATAATTTCCTATGTGCAAACGGCCATAACTCCAGCAAAAATGGAATATTAACACGGGGCTCGAACTCAAACTGTAATCCATTATGACAAAGCCACATATTAAGTAACAAGTTGATGTTGCAAGTGGTAGCGAAAAAAAGTTCGGGAAAACAATTAATTATGAGATTTCTTACGTGCAAAGGGCCATAACTCCAGCAACAAATGAAATATTGACACAGGTTTTGGACTCTAACTGTAATCCAATATGATAAAGTCACATACTAAGTGGCAAGCGGTAACGAACAAAGTATGGCAAACAGTTGATTATGAGAAATTCTCCAGCAAAAAAATAAAATATTGGCACGTGGTTCGAACTTGATCTGTAATCTATTATGATTAAGCCACATGCATAGTTACAAATTGATATGGTAAATTGTGGCGAAAAAAAATCTGAAAAACTAAAATGTGACTGTTCCCGCCAACAACAACGTGTGATGACGGACAGCGTGATCCTAAAGTGTTCGCCATGCTTCCCAGGCGGCACGACAAAGAAAGTGAAGAAAGAAAGTAAAGATTTAAGATCCCAAGTGTGTTGCAATGGGGGCAAAAGATCTATTTTGGTATGTTCAGTGTCCCCCAAGTAGTCAGTATAGTAAGGTTTAAGCAAAACTTCAAAACTGACGAAAATTTTGGGATTTTTTTCTCTCCAAAAACAACGGGAAAAAAATCTACATTTTAAAGAAAGTGGTAGCTATGGGAGCACCCTATATATGTTATATACATAGAAATATTGATACTTTACAAAACAATAAGCAAATTTCGCAAAACCATCAATTCTCAAAAATCACCTAAACATGACATATTTTATCTACAAGAAAACTGGGAACTTATAGAAATAACAAACTATATCCGATATATAACAGAAAGGAATGTGAGGAAATCGTATGAGGGACACAACTCACAGGAATATTATCAAAAGGAAGACAATCAATCATAACTGCACAAATACTTAGAGTACGTAGAAAGTGTTCCTAGTATAAAACAGAGAGTATGAGTATAACTTGAAACAAATATCAAATTATGTAAGAAATAATTATCAGGGACACCATCTAAATGAAAATTAATTGATTGATAAAACAGTCGAGATGCATTTAAAATCCTCCCCACATGGAAAGTAAAACAAATATTACAGTAAAATGTTCAACGTTTCACCGTTTGGCCTTTTGTAACTTTCAGCTTTTTTGGTGAATTTTGTGCATTTTTAAATATCTCCCATTCTCATCAGATGTATATAAGTGCATAACAAATGGAAAAATAAAAATATGAATGTTAAACTGCCAGAATAAGATGTATAGGAAAGCAAACAAAGGGGTACAACTCTTACAGTCAAATAACTTTGGCTACTTCAACTTCAACTTCTGACCTGTCAACACCCTTGATGAGACTTATTTAGCTGTCAAAAATCAGACCACAAAATACTGAAGTACAGTTTTATGTCAACTTATGTATTAGTGGATTTGAACTGTAAATATGAATGTTGAACAGAATATTTTTTTACAATCCTTTTAATCACAGGTTTAGGGAATGAAGCGTTTAAATGTTGTTTGTTGATGTTTAGTAGATCGAAGAGATACATGAACATAAGCTCTTTTTTAAACACAGTATTCTAAAGGATAAAATTAAGGTTTCAGACTCTTTTTGGTTATCAGCATCTTTTGAGGAAACTCCATGTACTGTATTAGAAAAATGTCAACAAATAATATGAAGTGTAGTGCAGTGGATATAGAAAGCTCAATTCCTGCTATATGTTTGTAGTGAAGTTGTCAAAGACTCAGATATTTGGCAGACCTTTCTTATGCATATGACTTAAATTAAAAAGGGTTGCGAGGATTAATAAAAACCCCAAAACAAATTGATTCCTATTCCTTATAGAGAACAGTGTGGAAATACAGATGGACTGAAGGTATATTGAAAATAACGTCAGGTAATTCGGGTAAAATGGACTTCCATCATAATTCTACATATTCATAATGTGTTTATACAGCCTCTCTTAAGAAAAACAGACCCATACATGTTTTCAGCCTGTGTTTGTTGTCACTATCTGTCCAGCCTGTAACATCTCATCTTTGCTATAGCCAAGCGTTCATTTTGTATTCACATATTCATGTATTCAACCTTAGCGGATTTAGCCTTGTTCTCTAAACTTTCAAATTATTGAACCTGGCACAGGGACTTGGCATGAATTACCATCCTATGGTCCACATTTTTTTTGATATCATACATTATATAATACACATATATGTGAACTGAGGGTTAGAAATTAATACCAAGTCCCTGTGCATGTAAATAATAATGGCGGCGCCCAGTACCAAGTTGTCTTGTCGACTATGTAATGATTTGTATAAAAAACAAAGGAGGACACTACTGAAACATTTTCTGTATTTGATCAGTTGGTAGACAAAATTGGCCATATTGTAACTGTAAATGATAACCAAGGGAAATACATAGGCGACAAGTGCTAAAATAATCTTGAAAGTTTAAAGTTTTGCTAGTACAGTGTCTCTGCTAGGTGGCATGGGAGTGAAATTAAACACAAGGCTAATTCCTCAAGGTTGAATTGAACAAATTTAAATTATAAACCCTTAGCTATTGAAGATGGTGAGATAACGAGGTTCGATTGTAAAACAAGATGTGTCTTTAGCAGTATGCTCCAGTGAAAGTACACTATCAAGTCAGCATCAGTCCTGCGCTATCACAAAGAGACAAACATGAACATACCACAGACTCCCAAAACACAAATCAAGTATGCACAAACTCACCACACACATGCATCTCGCAAATGGGGGAGGCCGTCCTTAAATGACCATGTATAGCTGTCGATAGGACGTACATTAAACAATACTCAACAAACCTGAAGTTTATTTTGACATAAAGATCTTATTTATTTGGATAATTTAATGGAAATGATGACTTGTTATTTAAACCAATGATTTTTTAATTTCAGCTTGCATGCACTGTATGAATATTATTTTAATAACATTGTACATTTATGAATTCATGAATGTGCTATATTTGAAATTAAAACATTTGCTGCTCCTTTACCTGACCGGGAACGCATTCGTAGCCATACCGAGACAATACAATACTAAAAACGTCTCCCAATATTAACGGCTACCAAACCCGTGCTCGAGGTTACAAATAAACGCTATGTTTAAAAAAAACAAAAACTTTTGGACAGAGGGCTGTTAGGTAGGGACTGTCCCAATCACCTGCACTCTAGACTGCTTTTTAAGTTTTACTAAGTAAGTTGTTTTACTGCCAAATTATGTACAGCATGATTATTTAGCCTCTTTATCTTAATCCTTCCAACGTAGGTATATTATGATAAAATTTGTTGTTTGCCTTTACACTGTTACAATTGTTTACCATTTATATATATAAATGTTTGTCGAAAGCTCCTGAGAGCTTATGTTAACTATGACATAGGCCTATAATCAACGTAAAATAAAGATTCTTGTATCTTGTATCTTGATGTTACATGCCACTATGCTTTTATCTGATAGTTTTAAGGTAAAAAAACCACACAAGCTTTTAATCACGAACTTTTCCGGTTACGTCAAAAAATGCAACTTTTCAATTCACAAAATCTTGATATTTATTAATTAAAGATAGTTTAAAGAATAAACGAGTTAACAAAAACATTATCAATACATTGTAAATATTTTTTCTTGATTTTTTGCGAAGCAGACGAAGTTTGATCATAATCTCGAAACTAGAACATTTTTTCCAAAAAAATGTGTTTTTACATTTGAAAGACAAAAGTTTGAAGGGGAAAAAATCAATATGCTCTTTTATGAATTAATGAAAGAAATACAGCAAAGAAATATAGTAAACAATTGATATCAAATTTATCAAAAACATCATCCTTAGAGGATATGTTCTGGGCATGATCGTTTAGAAGCTTTGCAATACTTCAAACTCTTTAAAACGCGCATCAGCTCGAGATTATGTCCTGTTTACAAAATGGCGACTGGAAGTAGCAAGGAGGATTAGACTGTGTATATTTCGGCAAGTAAACATTGTTCAAAAAGCCCATGTGGTCAGATCATCTAATTTAGTCAATATGTACTCAGATCAGTCGTTGTTTAGTCGCTACGGTCATTCACATGAAAATTAGGATTATTATATAAACTTATTGTAATTATAGTACGTTTATATAATTATACATAATACGATGTAAATGAGACATTATTTTATGATTCGGGAATTCAACAATACACGTTTCATCTAATCTAATTGAAGTTTTAAATAATTAAATAGAGATTTGTAGAATATATTAATCTTTTCCTGTGAAACACTTATCAGAGATACCAGAGATACCAAAAAAACAAGAATTATTGCATATCGTATAGATATATACTGAATCTAGTATCCCAGTATTGTGCTTTTCATTTAAAACAACACTACCTAAAAATTAGCAATAATTAATGTATACAAATGAAAGGTAGAGTATATCGCAGTAAATGTCTGACCTTACCTGCAAGGTAGCATATCTGACTCTGCTTGCTCCAACGCTGAAACCAATATGTCCAGGATGGCAGAAGCCCGGTATACCGGGTTGCCAACCGGTAATTATGTCTCGACATTTTGAATCAGGCAACATCTCACACGGGTATGGTCTCCCGACAGCATGCTGCAGCTCAGCAGCGGTCACTTAAATAAAAACATATATGTATAATGTTCGTTCATAATAAAAAAGATGAAAAGTTTATGTGAGGTGGGTAAGTAAAGAAAAAGTAAGGACTAACGACCGACTACAAAACTAGCAGCTTAAACCTATCGCAGGGCTCTTTATGTTACACGTGGAACTTGAAGAGTCTTGTGATGTGAAAAGCTGCTAGTTTTGTAGTTGGCCGTAATATCCTATTTTTGCTATATGTTTATTCATATTTTAATTCAACTATGCTGTAATCCATTTTTAGTTTTCCTCGACTATATCTGTCAATAAATGATAGTAGGAATTCGTTTGAATTATGCATTATATCTTCAGCTTAATTTCATCTAGGAACTTAACAGCTGTGAACACTAGTCTGACTTACAAGAAATGTGAATTACGTTCATATTTCATGAAAATGATTAGTTTTTCAGGTCAACTCAAGTAATGTATTAACAACAGTTTTTATTTTATAGTATATTTAAAATTAAATGACGATGTCGATTTGTTCTACAGATTTGCCGGGACAGCGGTTATTAAGGCATCTACGATCGCTAGCCCTCCACCACTTGGTCGCGGGCTCGAGACCTATTTGGGGCCGTCACCAGGTACCGGCCGCATATCGGTGGTTTTCCATACGTTTTCTTTAACCACTTAAACTTGACTCGTCCTCAAAATTCTTTTTAATATTATTCTGATTTCAATATAAACAAGGGGAGTTGTGGTGGGGATTGCGTCAAGTGCGGTGGGATATGGGCTTTGGTTGGATGTTTTGTTGTTTATCGTTCATCTTACCTCCCGTTGAACACGCAAATAAAATCATATGATGCACTGCGTTCTGATTGTCGAGAATTCCCGTGTCCGCTATAATATGATAATCACGATCTGTTGGAAACTCAAGGTTGACACACATGTATGAGAAAGCTGTTGCTGGTATCGTTGTTCTTGGCATCCTAAATTGTTTTTGCTGTACACCTGAAGTTAAAAAAAAATAAAAAAAAATTATCCGACAAAATTTAAACTTAAAATCTTAGTTACTACAGACTCAAATGTATCAGTCGTTTTCCACAAATAATGATTATAAAGTATGCTCAACAGATATGTTTTAATACCAAGCTTTGCAATTAGCGTGAACATTTTGACTTTTCAATTTTGAACATTCCTTTTCTTGATAGTAACATCCCATACCTACATTGGCTTCATGTCACAGTTGAATCAATATTCAAGAGAATGCTCCAAATGCCACGATTTCCTTGAAAGTTGAAAAATTAATACAGGGATTTCAAAGATATTATATTCTATACTAACCATGATAACCTTAATATCGTCAAAAGCCAATATATTCAAAATTTAAACTTTAATTAATATACCTTTTTCCAATATCATATTGGTAAATTGGGGTTATCTTTCCTGATTCAGTTTTTTTCCGTTGGGCATGCCCTATCATTGCAAACAAAATGCGTTGCTATACAGAAATAGCCAAAAATGGTGTTTCGGACAGTTAGTATGCAGAAAGAAAGCCTCCGCATGTGACAAACAAATATTCCTCTCACTGGCATGACGATGGTTAGCAATCACAGATATATAATTAGGTTGCTGCTGGCGGAGGCTTTCAAAAATTGACCAGTGTTATGTTAATTTAGTCAAAACGTTAATACAGTACATGGACGATACTCACGCGTTTTATTAAGAAACATGCGCGTTTATAACTCTATGTGCTATGCCATATCTTCTATACTACCTTTCGATTGAATTTGTCCCATTTATCCCAGATTACGAATATGACAACTAATCATAAATCCCCGATGAGCCGAAAATGACCCTTAGCGTCCCTAGTCCATTATATGTGACAATAGAAGCTGTGTACTGAGTAAAGGTCTCACCTTGAGCACTGATGGCAGGGCATTGTAAACCAGTAGACGCGCAATTGAATAGGTTTGAGTTTCTCGTCCTACATAGTGGTGTTCTCCAGTTTTCACAGATGCCTGATAGGAAGAAAATGTAGAGACATATGTGTATGAGATAAGAAGATTCCCGTCTTAATAGAAAATATTTGCATATACATATCTGTAAATGTGTGATAATGAGCATTGTATACAAAGAGATGTTTCCCTTGCGACGCACTTTTGATAATTTGTTTTTTTCAGTTTTCATAATATATTATTTTAGATATATTCATACTATGCATAATACCCTTAGTATCATCACAAGACAATCTACATGGTTTATTGAGTTACTATAAAACCGATTTCTATCAACCAGTGATATATACACCTGGTTTTTTTTTAAATGGCAGTAAGTGATTTATTATAGGAATTAAAATAGTGTTCATAGAGTTCAAGTAGTAGAAGCAAAGTACACTGTTTATGGTGTTTGAGATATATAGCTCCTATACCTGGATGTCCAGTTGGTCGATCCGTAGGTGTCGCGCCCCGAGTCCACACACAACCTGGATCACCGAGTTCAACGCCATTCGATTGACCATCACCATCAGAATCAGCCATGCAGAGAGCTCGTGTCCATACCTGTGTACATGAATAATGACCCAAGTTATGTGTTCTGGTCACTCACATGTTAACGATATCTCCCTTTGGTTCTAGGAATTCAAAATTTGTTTATGATTTTTCTAGTAATACCACATATGTTTAATTCTTAATTATATCTTATTTATTCCCAACACCGATTTGGATATTCTCATGGGGTATTTTATTTATATACCTTTTCGAACAAATTTTACATCAGTCAACTCTTTCGCTTTCTTTCTCAATAAATTATATTTGTGAAAAGTTTCTTGTTCCAATTTTTGCTTTCTGGCTACTAGTATATGTCAAAGTTATGTGTTTGATTTCAATACGTAGCAAATCCGAATTTCCTAGTCTTTATCGTTTTGGAAATACAACATGCCAAACACCAAACAGACTTACCCTATCACTTTGTTGAAATGCCTCTCCAAAGGGGTTTCTGGCCCCGCCCCCACCCTTGGCCCAATGTCCAACACCTTGCCAACTCGAACTGTCACAAGGATCACTGACTCTATCCCCGTTCGGAATCAGTGCTTGGAAACTTGAATACCCGGATGCAGTATCCAACATGGTCACCAAAATGAACAAGAGGGACTTCATTCCTATTATATAAATAAAAATAATACGGCGATAATGAACGATATAGCCGGAGATAAGATACCTGTAAAATATTATACATTATTTCCGAGGCGGTCGGGTGGCGCATTGGATAGCGCACTCGCCTTTCACCAATGCAACCGGGGTTCGATTTCCTGATCGGACGTGAAATGTATGGGGGTCACCTGCCTGATCAGGGTTTTTTTTCTTTTCTTGCTGGGTACTTTGATTTATTCCCACATAAAGATCACATGCGCGCTCACATCCAGGTCAACCAGTGTGATTAATATAAGTTATATAACTTGTTTCATTATTGTTGTAAAATAAATAAAGTTTATAAAATACTGTATTAAATTGAGGCCGTTAAGTGACATGCTTGCTTAATTTGCTTAAAGGTGTAAATCTTTTATAGTTTTAAACTGCACTAATCGACTGGTAAACAAAATCTCACCACAACATTCAATTGTTGTTGGAATATTAAAAAGAAGAACGTGCATAATCAAGTTTATGTTTAAATTGGCATTTTTGACATTTTTAAAGCAAATCATAAAGCAAGCATAAGAAACATCAATGACTACAAAAGTATTTTTGAAAAGTGAACATACCTGCGCAACTATGTGTTAAAGATGTAAGGGGTTGGTGTATTCCTGCGCTCTGTTCCCCCCTATAAGTTGCAGCTGTCTGTCGTGGTTCATATGTTTCTGTTACATGGACAAAGAAATATTCTGGAGTTAGATACGGAATACCCTCTGTGCCATAGTACAATATGTCAGTGGTAGTCTTGCTGTTTACCATCCTACAGGACACCGGATTGTTTAATTCGAGAACAGCATATAAGACATATATTGATTTATGAATGTTAGTTTAAAAAATATTAGGAACATAGGCATAAATACGAATTTATTTTCTTTAGAAAGAGTGACATTGGTATTTAATAAAAATCAAATCGCGTAATAAAACGTTGAAATTATGAACTCTTATATTTTTTCCTGTTTTGCAGCCTTTGGTTGAATCAAATTATTCAAATATTGATGAATTGAAATTAACAGTTATTTACTTATTCATGTCAGACCTCACAAAGTGATAAATAAATATTGTTCTTTAATCAAGGCACGGTAGTGTATTGGAAGGACGCCGGGCTCTTGCCCGAAGGATTGCTGGTTCGAGTCACGCCACGGCACTGTGTTGTATCTTTGAACAAGATACTTTCTCCGTTTGTTCCAGTCTACTCAGCTGTAAATGACTACGTGGTTGGGCACTGCTCGAATTGTTGAATGCTAGCCTTAATGGCAGCATCGACCCAATAACCATGGAGAATAATGTGTGAACCGCTTTGACACGACCTATATTGTGATAAAGCGGTATATAAAAACCTCAAATTATTATCATTATTATTAATTATCGCATATTAAATAACAAACATGTCAGATTGTTGGTTACGTTTTATTTACAAATACATTTGTATGCATACTGAAAGATACACAGGGTAGATCAGGCAAATGTATTCCGTCGAATGTTTTCGATGAGGTACTATCTTTTTATTAAAATGTCTTATGTCAAATTAATGTAAATGTGTGATATTCCTTACATCAGAGTAATACACATTTTAGATACATAAATATATGAGAAATTCTTTTTTATGTTACAGTAATAAAGGGTATTGGATGTGCTTTCTTTATGTAAGTTTTAAAGAATATATGGTACATCCAATCTTATGTTTCAATGATATTTCGTATGCAGTATCCCACTGTATATTGAGTAATATAACATATATGATATGTTTCCTTACGTTAGATAAAGAAAACATGTCTAATTGGCTTCCTTATATCCAATTAAAACAGTACGCCGGATACGAATCGTTTTGCTCCCAACGATCTATCGTATATTCATTATAAAAACCGCAAGAATGTTTATGAGTCGTGAAAAAGAATATAATTAGGATGAATTTGTATAAATAGATGGTAATGAATTGAGCATTAAGAGAGGAATGGATTCAGCGATACACAATACTGACGCATTAGTTGTTTGAAATTCTGATCATAATGCTATTTAAATTGTATGCGTTTTCCTTTTTTACTGATAAAGGTACATTCAGTAATTAATTTCCCCTTTTGTGTATTCTATTTTGTCACGCTATTTTAATTATTGGTGTACATTTATTTCCCAAAAGACTTATCGCGCTCCAAACAGAATTGAATAAGGCTTATGGAAGGGTGTAGTACAACAATATATGAATAACTAGATTGGCATTTGACCTCTTTTATATGATAGAAAATACAACACATTCATATCAAGAAAACCATGATTATTAGGTCACATATAACGCTAAGAATTTGCGGCGCTACAATTTATTATTTTAGAATTACTGATTTCAACAGTGTTAAGTTTGAACAACGAACGGGAACATATATTGTTTTCAATTATTTGCCCTACTCAGCCCTTCGCTAAAAAAGCTTATTTGAGTTTGTCACCCTTAACCGTTAAATAATATGCATATATTCAACTTCAAAAACGATTTATTAATTTCATATCATGGTATACTTGTGAGAAAAATAGTCCACCATTTATGTAAATATTTGAACTAATATACGATGTGTCAAATGCACATGAAAAAGAAAAAGAAATTTACATGTATAATTTGGTTGAACACGTCAATAAAAGAGACATTACATTATCACATATTTACATTTCAATTTTAAGTCCTTATAAAAATAAAGCTAGGAGAATATGTTTTCCATGGGCTATACACTCAGCAATGGATGTGGATCAACGGTGTTCATCTTGAACACTATGGTCATATACAGTTTTACAGGAACACTATGTTAAAGTGTACATACAACGTGATTTATTTAGATAAGTACAAGGAACTAAACAATATCGGTCATATAAGCGTATAGCATGGAGCCCCTAATCCGACTGTTACACACTCATTTTCTTTCGGTTTTTTTCGAAATATTATTGCGTTATTACAAATTATAACGAAATAATAGTAAAAAAAAACCACCGAAATAATTATTCGTTATTACGAAATAATATTTCGAAAAAAAATCAACGAAATGATAATTCTTAATAACGAAATAATATTATTTCGATTTAGTGTGTAGCATGTCAGTTTTAGTATATATGGAAGAATGTGACTAGATATGTTAAGGCTTAATTATTTGACCTTCAGCATTCACGGACATTACGGCCCTACTTAAACAATAGGGGACACACTTAACAAAATGACATATGTAAAACAAATACAAGACTTAAATATCATATAGCTGTCTGTAATTTCGGACGTTCTGTATATGTGATACTGCTAGATGTGGATAGGCTATATCTTGGCCCGATTCATATCTGCCTGGCCCTTTTCATATCTATCTGGCTCGTTCAATATTAGCCCTTCATGCACAACATTTATTATAATTCAGTTGAAGTTTTTCCAAACCACGAGTCGCATGCATTCGAATCGATATATGTTCTTATATGTTCCCACTGTGGTAATTGGTCCCACTGTTGTCTAGGGTATACATTTAAGAACTGAAATCAGCTCTACGGTGTGTTACTGGACCATTACTCGACTACTTATACACACCACTATACGATTGTACCAACAGACACACGAATACGAGCGAAAGAGAGGACAACCTAGCTTCTCCGTGACATTAAACTTGAGGTAAAAGAACGATTCAAGAGTTATATATATTAGTTGAAATAACGTGTTTTATAATAACTGTAAAATAAAGTTCATATGATATCATTAATTTAAAAAAAACAAAAAAACTTAATAGCGTTCGCCGAGTGCAAACCGCTTAAAAGGCATGAGCGGACCGACCACAATCTATCTTTCTACCGTATATAAAGGTGTAGCATGGCAGTTAAGGGTTTCCGTAGTACATTGTTTATGGAAAAACGCGGCTAGATATGTTAAGGCTTAATTATTTGACCTTCAACATCCATGGACAATACGGCCCTACTTAAACAATAGGGGACACATTTAGCAAAATGACATATGTAAAACAAATACAAGCCTTTTGTTTTGTAAATGCGATACTGCTAACTATGAATGGGCTAAATCGCGATCCGATTCATATCTGCCTGACCCTTGTCACATCTACCTGGCTCGCTCCATATTATCCATTCACTCGACATATCTGCCCTTCATGCACAATATTTATTATAACTCAGTTGAACTTTTTCCAAACCATGAGTCGCATGCATTCGATTCGACATATGTTCTTATTTATTATTGCGATTGTACCAACCGACACACGAATAACTGTAAAATGAAATTAATATAGGTTTTTTTGTTTGTATAAATACTTTATAGTGTTCGCCGAGTGCAAACCGCTTAAAAGGCATGAACGGACCAAAATCTATCTTTCTACCGTAACTTTTATTTAAAGGTGAATTTGTTCATTTAAACACGATTATACATATGGAAACTAAGCGTCAATTAACATAACATTCTGTTCATACCATCAACAAGTACGTTCGTGATACGCGAGCGGAATACGTCCTTATACATTTATCATTGTTTATTCTACTTGACACTTATGGTAAACACAACTTGTCATACAAGTAATATGAATATTAAAATGACATGACCTATGTTTTAAATTTGCCTACATCAGAGAATTACGACTTCAACTTTTACCTGATTTATGATATTTATAGTATTCTAACAAGTTCGAGAATTCCACAGCATAATGTGGGACAGAATCGTAAGGTAGGTTATTTCTATGTTTAGGTATGTTCTGATTTTTTATTTCATTTTCATGGTTTAATGTTACACGTGATTTTGTTAATGTCTACTAGATGTTTTATATAAAATCGATACTAAAACCATGTAGGTGTATTGCTTGAACAAACAATTGTACATGTGCAAGTGTATAGGCATAGAAAATCTTAGCAAGGAACGTCATCATAATTTAATTAGTGTAAATACAGTTTACTCATATTTTTACAAAAACACCATCATCAAATTATCATATAATTTACTATGTATACTTCAAAGGGTTCTTTTTGCCATTTTATAGAGTTTGGTTTCTTTTTCTGCTGTGCTTTTGTTTGACGTCACATTTTTTATTTAATATACCTTCGTTTTTACATTTCTACAGAGTTTTGTGTCTTTTTCTGCTGTGCCTGTGTGACGTCATCTTTGGATTTAACATATTTCAAGAGAGAATTCCGAATGGTGACAAAGTTCAAGATCCATGTAATAGAAATGATATATGGAAGGGAGTTGGCCACCAAAACAAGCTGGGAGGTGGACTAACAAATCCATTCGGCCAGGCATTTAAAAACAATAATTTCGTAAGTATTAGGGTTGCAACGTTATATCGTGTTGTATCGTATCGCGATACTTTCTTATGTATAGTATCGAATTATTTTGTTTGTCTGTATTGAAATACACTAATAGTACTTAAATCATCAATATTTTCTTTTAGCAAACTCTAAAAAGTGTACTTATATTCTTTTAATCCTTCAGTAAAGATGTGTTCCACTGTGTAGTCATACCCAAAAGTACTAGATATTATACAAAGCAAGTTATTTCGATAGTATTTACTACTGAAGTCTATAACAAAACTTCATAAAATCCTTCACTCAATCGTTATAAAGTTGACCTTTCAAGCAGATCATTTGTATCGTGATACGTATTGTATCGTGATACGTATTGTATCGTTGCCATCGTGGCAACCCTAGTTCATGTAAGTAAAAAGGCTTCTAAAAACAGATCTGTTAACAATATCTACGTTTGTGAAAAAAATATCGTTCATATCGCAGAAATGAAGCGTATTTAATTATACAAGTTTCACTTGTGTTCAATGATCCTATGTTTTGAAAGTGTTCAATGGTATAAGGTTTAGGAGTGTTCAAGAATACTCAGTTTGTAAATGTTTGAAGATAATAGGTTTGAAGTGTTCAACGGAGGTCGTTTTACAAATGTTCAATCATTTCACTTGTGATCAATGATCCTATGTTTAAAATTGTTCAATGGCATAAGGTTTATGAGTGTTCAAGAATACTCAGTTTGTAAATGTTTGAAGATAAAGGTTTGAAGTGTTCAATGGAGGTCGTTTTACAAATGTTCAATCATTTCACTTGTGATCAATGATCCTATGTTTAAAAGTGTTCAATGGCATAAGGTTTATGAGTGTTCAAGAATACTCAGTTTGTAAATGTATGAAGATAAAGGTTTGAAGTGTTCAATGGAGGTCGTTTTACAAATGTTCAATCATTGCACTTGTGATCAATGATCCTATGTTTAAAAGTGTTCAATGACATAAGGTGTATGAGTGTTCAAGAATACTCAGTTTGTAAATGTTTGAAGATAAAGGTTTGAAGTGTTCAATGGAGGTCGTTTTACAAATGTTCAATCATTTCACTTGTGATCAATGATCCTATGTTTAAAAGTGTTCAATGGCATAAGGTTTATGAGTGTTCAAGAATACTCAGTTTGTAAATGTTTGAAGATAAAGGTTTGAAGTGTTCAATGGAGGTCGTTTTACAAATGTTCAATCATTTCACTTGTGATCAATGATCCTATGTTTAAAAGTGTTCAATGGTATAAGGTTTATGAGTGTTCAAGAAAACTCAGTTTGTAAATGTTTGAAGATAATAGGTTTGAAGTGTTCAATGGAGGTCGTTTTACAAATGTTCAATCATTTCAGGTTTGTTAGTGTTCAAAGACAATGGTTTATTTGTGTTCATTGGTAGTGGTGTTCAATGATACATGTACTACGTTTATATATGTTCAATGGTACATTACTGTATATTTATATATTATGTAATTGTTAAATGAATCTTGGTTATATTACAGGTGTTCACAGTAAATATTTTCATCATTGTCAATGAGGCTAATACGTTTTGAAAAAGTCTAGATGTAAATGAAGGATTTTAAAAAAATACAAGAGGATTATATAAGCAATTTATTTTTGACATTAGCATTGCAAAGTTTCCTTAGATTCACATCATTATGATTACTAATGAAATCTGAATTGATTTTTACAATCCATACCATTTTGTTTTTAAATCGATGCCTGAGGCTTTGCATATATAAAATATGATTTTATATATTTTTTTTCTATAAACGACGGCTAAAACATCATTAAACGTCGTGTACTCCTGGTTTATATTTCCTAGCCGTAAATTGATTTTTTTTTTCAAATATGATATTCAAATTTTTGTTTCTGTGCTCCTTGGACAATTCGTTGAGCGTAGTAGACTGTTGTTTGGTTTATAAAATAGTGCTGAAACAAAGGTTTACATTCAAAATGGTGGAGCAGACAATAGATCATTATGATTACAAATGTGCTTCATATATTTTATAACTAATGTATCAAAAGTGTCAAACAGTATTTGTCGAAGATAATTTTGAGTAACGTACATCACTATTTTTTAACTGTGCATTAATTATGATTCTTTTGAATATTTATCGTTCTTAAGAGTATCTAGTGACTACATGTGTCCGTTTCATGTGTAGAATCATCACACTTACGTGTTTTACATATGTTTCAAAACTGACTTGTACAAAACTAGTGTTTGTTTGTAGCTATAATTTATGTAGCAATCGCAAAAGCTATTGCAATATATATTATATAAATGAATACAAAATCACATGCCAATCATTTGTTTTGTTGAAACATACATAAAGGTATGGGACAAGAGCTTCTGCATGCTTGACTCCGACGGAGATGGAGCTACAAACGGACGAGAACTCGGCGATCCACTCTGTATATGGAAATATGGACGCAGCCCAATATTTGAACCCAATGGCCATCCTGGTAAATATATAATCTGTAAACTGATCAGAACTCAAAGCATATATAGATATAAAGAATCAGGATAGCAAAAGACATCAAAAGTAAACGAAAGACAACATGAAACACCATGAACATCTACAGGTGAAATAGGTGGCCCGGAAGGTAAGGCTTTCCTGCAGCACATATGGTACTCATGGAGACACATTCCGTCTACTCTGGACAAAGATGTGGGTCGACTACTATCTTCGACAATAGTTAATTAATTAATGTAATAGTCGTCTTTTATCGTGGATATACGACAACTCCTGGGTTCTTTTCTCAGTTAATTTATTACGTAAGTAAAAACCCTGTAACATGAAATACATCATATTACTACACATATAACATTTATACAATCACATGAGCTAAGACATGTCAAACAACTACCTGGCCGTAGCCAGTTACATAAGTTACAATAATGGAATACGTATTACAACTGTTACATTCAATCTATATATTATATAGAAATACAGCATAATTACAAATATATTAAAATACCCACCTCTTCAATGTGAAGAGGGTTTTCTCGGACAAAGTCCGCCGAGTCCTCAGTCTTACTCGTTCAATGTAAGCTATAAAAGGAAACAATATATATTAAAAACTTGCTTCTTCGAAATCACTTGTCTACTAAATTGACCACGCCCGATTTCTAAATTTACAAAGACTTTCAAAATATTAACTTTACTTTTAACAAAAATATTACGTTAATTAAATATATTATTGAATAGATACTATAATGAATTAAACTTATATTTATACGCGAGTACTTACATTATTTGCTTTTGGCTCTAGTGCCCGCTACCTCTTTTAATTCCTATGCTGGCTAGGTAAAGATATAGGTGTACAAATGTTCGCTGTGCTCGCTCTGGCCGCTCTGTTCAAAGTGACCAGTGCACCAGGTAAATTACCCTACATTCAATACTAGGTATTCTATACATAGACAATACGTACTGGACAAACAGGTTTACAACACATTACATCACATCCGCTCAGTACCTTACTCGCATTTACGCGTGCTATTTCCGCGCGCGCGCTAAAAGTTTTGCCGCAATGCGTGACGTACAAAATTACACGGAAGGCTGATTTCCGTTACATACGAACGCGTATAGCTAAATACCACAAATATATTAAAAGTAATAATGACAAATAATGACACTACTACATTAATCAATCTTAACTCGTGGTAGACAATGAAATGAGATTATGATGACGACGGTTACATTTCTGCAGCGTAGATTTGAGTGTCTAAGGAAGAAATCACTGCTGAAGATTTTTATTGTTTAAGACGGAAATGGAACGAAAATCTTTATAACGTCTCTGGAAGTAGCATATAAAACTCCTTAGCGGATAAAGCTAAAATGTTATATCCGAGAAAGGTAAGTTAACAATCGCCAAAGGTATTCCCGGTATTTGAAGAAAATGCCCTTTTTTCCAGGGAACCAAACTTAAAATACTTTTGTTCGATATTTGTTATATCGCACATGAAAAAATACTTCCTTCTGTGTTTGATTGTTAACTTCAAGATAATCTATTTCATGAAGAAGAGAGGTATTAAATTTCCATAGCTTACCTTTTCTGAATTCATTAAAAGTTAAAGAGATTATTGGCATTAAATGATCAGACCTATATCCTGGATCGATAGTAGAATTATGTTCACTTGCTAATAGTTTTTCTGATATGTCTAAACGTGCCTGTTTGGTAGGATAACATCTTCTACAAGTATATATTTTTTGCTCAGGATGTTGTTCACGATAAATATCTACCATTCTAAAATCTGCAATTATTTCATTAAGTTTGTCTCTAGCTTTCGGGTTGTTAATATGTTTATAGTTGTTATCATAGTCTATTTCAGGATTAACATTCATTTAAAATTTCCCCATATTATAAATATTCATTATTAAAATCACTAATAGTTTCTATTATATTGTCATAGAAAGTAAGTCAGTGTGTCAGAATTTGGTCCATAGACTGTTATCAGTGTTATACACTTACCTTCTATTTCTAATTGCAAAACTAAAAAATCCCATCAAGTCTTTCTTTTCCTTGGTTACTTTCACTTTAAAATTATTGTAAAATAATATTAAACATCCCATTGAATTTGAGGAATATATTGGCTGATTGCAAAGGCCCTATGACCACGGATAATAGTTTATGAACCACTTTGAGACGACCTTCGAACTAGGATATGATAAAGCGGCATATAAGAACCTCGAATTCTTATTATTACCGATATCTATATGTGCAATCACCTGTGTTTGTGGGTGTGAGTGTGTTCAAAACGTTTGCTGAAAATTGACATTAGAACGTGTTATGACTAAATTCGATACACTGTAACATGTTTAGGTCTCTACCCAAAGGTCGTAGTCACACAAGCGGTCAAAAGTAATAAGATTGTGGGATGTTGAAGCTCTACTTCAATTTGTTGCGACTGTTGATAAAATATTATATGTAATAGTATATAATAAGTTATTTCTCTTTTTATATCATTGATTTTTCTAAGTAGTCATAACTTTCATGACCTATTGACCTATGTTAATTTCATTTTCTTTACGTTTTACCAGTATACCCTGTCATTCATTTTAACAACATCCTTTTCTCTAAAAATGAAAAACATTTTAATGTAATCCATCCATACATGTTGAAGATATATTTGCTTAACATTTACATGTGGTTAAAATATTCATAGCATCTCATATTCAACCATATTTCTGTTAATAGAACCAACACAGGAATCAAAATATTACAAGTTACTATACCATCCGCTGTGGAATAAATCTAAGAAAATATACATATCCACCGATAGAAATACAATGGTCCATATAGCAACCCGTTCAAAGTATTGTTGATTAATTTACATCATGCATTACCTACGAATATGATTCAAACATTGTTTTTATAAGGTGTTTGCGAACCATGGAGCTCACCCTTCTGCCAAAAACAAAACGCCAATTGGCTCAAATGCCCAACTGTTCCTGTCGACTGTGAGTTCATTAGGCAGCAAGGTAAGATGATTTTTTATCGCCCCATTCCCCCGCAAATGTGCTAATATATTGGCAACAGAATACAACATAGCTTATATAATTATACATAGTGCGCTAGTTCATCACAACTCACCACAACTAATAGTTCACTATTTCATCAAACCACAACACAACTAATAGTGTGCAAGTTCATCACACCACAACACAACTTATAGTGCGCTAGTTCATCATACCACAACACAACTAATTGTGCGCTAGTTCATCACACAACAACACAACTAATAGTGCGCTATTTCATCACACCACAACACAACTAATAGTGTGCTAGTTCATCACACAACAACACAACTTATAGTGCACTAGTTCATCACACCACACCACAATTAAAAGTGCGCTAGTTCATCACACAACAACACAACTTATAGTGCGCTAGTTCATCACACAACAACACAAGTAATAGTGCGCTATTTCATCACACTACAACACAACTAATAGTGCGCTAGCTCATCACACCACAATTAATAGTGCGCTAGTTCATCAAAATAGAAAATAAATAATCGTCTATAAAGTTCAAGTTAATCACAATACACTACAATAAATAATGCGCTAGTTCGTCACAATACACCACAATAAATAGGGCGCTAGTTCATCACAATACAATAAAACTAGAATTGCACCATCTCATCACATAACAATACATCACAACGATTAGTAACTAAAAGTTCGCTAGACGATTACAATGCAACACAACTGATAGTTCGCTATATCATTACAATAAAATGTAACTGCAAGTGCTTTTGATAATCACAACGCACTGTAACCCAAATAGCGCTAGATCATCACAATACCGTAAAACCAAAATAGCGCTAGATCATCACAATACCGTAAAACCAAAATAGCGCTAGATCATCACAATACCGTAAAATCAAAATAGCGCTAGATCATCACAATACCGTAAAACCAAAATAGCGCTAGATCATCACAATACCGTAAAACCAAAATAGCGCTAGATCACCACAAAACCTTAAAACCAAAATAGCGCTAGGTCATCCCAAGACCATAAAACCGAAAAAGCTCTAGATCATCACAAAACCATAAAGCTAAAATAGCGCTAGATCATCACAAAACTATAATTAAAAGTGAGTTAGATCATCACAATACCATATAACTAAAAATCCACTATATCATCACAATACCATATAACGAAAAGTGCACTAGATCATCACAGTACAATATAACTAAAAGTGAGCTAAATCATCAAAACACAATGAAACTAAAAGTGCACTATGTAATCACAATACCACATAACTATAGGTGCACTAGATCATCACAATACCATATAACTTAAAGTGCACTAGATCATTACAGTACAATATAACTAAAACTTCACTAGATCATCACAACACAACGTAATTAAAAGTGCGCTAGATCAACACAACACATTGTAACTAAAAGTGCGCTAGACCATCACAACACAATATAACTATAGGTGCACTAGATCAACACAACACAATGTAACTAAAAGTGCGCTAGATCATCACAACACAATTAACTTAAAGTTTACTATATCATCACAATACCATATAAACAAAAGTGCGCTAGATCATCAAAACAGATTATAACTAAAATTGCACTAGATCATTGCAGCACCATATAACAAAAAGGCACTAGATCATCACAATACCATATAACAAAAGTGAACTAGATCATCACAACAAAATATAACTAAAAGTTCGCTCGATCATCACAATACTTACATGTATAACTTAAATAGCGCTAGCTCATCACAATACAAAACATATATTATGCGCTTGTTCCTTTTATTCATACAAAAAGAGCTAGATTCAATGCATTTAATTGATCGAATAACTTATACAATTGAGTTACTTTGATCGGAGTCAGTACAGTGATACATGCATAGTGTAGTAGGTTAAGTATAAACTATATACTACGTACATAGTGTATTACGCAACATATATCACATGCAGCGATTCTTTGAACATTGTAATTTTCATGTTGATATGCGAAAAACCAAAAACACTCACACCATGCAGAATGAATGATCTTGATTATCATGATACTCCTATAAAATTGTTTGATAACATAGATTTTTAACGTAATAATTATTTTTTTTGCGGTTAAACGTTACGATGAAAATCGCTAAACTAGCACTGTCGTACAAAAAGGTACATGTATGTATACAGAATGGATCAATATGTACCTGGTCATTATTTCTTCAGGTGTTCAAAATATGGCATTGAGATTACCGGATACAGCTGTACCGGCGCAAGAGACCACCAACATGTGTGTGAACCTTGAGTTTCCATCAGATCGGGATTACCACGTGATCGCTGATACGGCATTCCTTAACAACAGCAAGGTTTTGCATCATATGACATTACAGGCTTGCTCTCCAGGAGGTATAGTTTTGAAGAAGACGAAGACTAAGAATACAGCAAATTCATAACTTATTAAATGGGTATCTTCTGTAATAGTATTTCAGTCATTCTAACACGTGTTTACCTGAGGCACTTTTTTAAAAAAAATGTTTTGTTGTTTATGATAAACTAATTTATCTTTTACTACTGATCATTGATGTCCTGTATCACACATCAACATCATTTGTATTATAAAACATCCAGTGAAAATCCTGTCATCTGATTGGCCGAGACAAAATATTCATTCCACACTGTCACATTCGCTTTAACATTGAGTCAGTGGAAGGGTGCTTTCCAACCCCCTAGCAACGGTTCACATTGTGTGTGACAGTGCAAAATAGTAACCGCCTAAAGAAGATGTGCGCATGGTTCGTTTAAGCCACCATTTTTCTTTTTCAAAAAAATAAAATAAGCGCTACATTAATTTGCCTCGGGAGACAGTGAAACCCTCGCTGCGACCCTAGGCATTGTCAAACTCTAATGAATGGTCTCACCCACCCCCAGGTCAAGTCTAGCATATAAGTATTTGTTTGCATTGATTCTTTAGATCACTCTTTAGTAACGTATAACGGCTTTTTTTTTTTTTGCTAGTGACTGTTACGGCTTTGGCACATCCCTTGGGTCAAGTTTACCCATGCGAAATGCTGGCCGAACCACTCCTTTGTCCAGACTTAATGGTCGGATGGACTCCGACTATTGGCGGGAACTGCCATCCTCTCGAGGCTGGGTACAAAATCGGACTGACGGGGTATCGGTATGCTATTCTTCAGGTAAGGTATTACTATCAACATAAATGATTATTTGAGCGTAATTTTATAAAACAATATTGAAATATTTCTTGATTTTGTCGTGTTCATACAATGTCCTGAAAATGGTCCCTATGCACACTATTCTTTGTCCATATGTACAGTAACCTCCCCTTAACTTCCGTTTGAAAATAACTGCAGCACAATTTGGCCAGCATAATCCGTTAAAGATTTCTCAGTCGACTGGGTTAAGCGATATCATAACAAATGGAGCCCAGGGTTCGAATCCTGACATTGAACGAAAATTATCTTGTAGCTATATATTTGGTATAACCGTAGCACAATTGTGCCTGGACACTTACGTAGAACATGTAGATCAACAGATTAGAACAATAGTGTAACAATCTGAAGTCCAGGGTTCGAATCAAGATTTACATATATGTTTTGTTATTTTATCCTCATTGTTTTTCATAAGTCCCGCAATGTATGGTTTTCTTTACAAAACTAAACTCATGTGTCCAATACTTGGTTACAGTTTTTGGCAGTGGGACGGGGATTTTTAAGATAAAAAACACCAGGTAGATATGTCTAATATTTAACAATTACAGGTGATGTGGAACAACCCTTCTAAGGCAGTTGGCGAGAGGGATAGTTCAGGCATACTTTTATTTTATACACCTCAACTGAGACGGTTCAATATCGGGATGCTTACTGTAGGAACTAATAACGTTGCTATTCCTCCTGGGGAGAGAGGCTTCGACGTAGAGGCACAGTGTTATCCAACATGTACCAGAAAACAACTGTCCAACCCAATCCGTCTCCTCACCGGGTATAACCATATGCATTATGCAGGTATGTGCCAAAACATGTATACGTGAGTTCTAACCTGTACCATCCAAAAGTTTCCGAAACGTGTAAATAGAATAATGGCGAAAGACGGAAATTTCATCATTTTTGTTCTTTTTGTGACCAGAATAATGGCGAAAGACTGGCATTTCATCATTATTGTTCTTTTTGTTAATAGAACAATGGCGAAAGACGGTAATTTCATCAATATTGTTCTTTTTATTAGTTTCCTCTCATTAAATCAAACTAATGAGTTTTGCTTTATAGAGTGTTACTTCATGACTGGTCTGTGTATTTTGACTCACCAAGGTTTCGCGAGCTTTCTATTTTAGCTTCAAATGACAAAAATTAAACATATACATTTTAGATTTATTCACGGACATTCGACTCGAGGTTTTATCCATGTTCGAGAGATGAGAAAATTGTTTGAACGACAAACCTTGACAATATTTTGTGATAAACTGTTTATCATCTATAGACTACTGTACTCCCTTTTACAAAAAGTCAACTTAATTCTCTGTCTGTGACAGACGTAGACAAATTGCGCGCGGAGAATGACCATAAACCTTAAAATTATACAGATTTTTTTTTTATTTTTTTTTATTTTTTTTTTAAATATTATCGTCATTGCAAGAATTTAAAAAAAAAAAAAAAAAAAAAAAAAACATACTCCCAAATGGAAAAATCCATTCTCAAATCGCTCTCAACTCAACCTCTCTTTGAGTATTCTCACACTGACAAACCGTGATTATGAATTTATCATGCTACCGGTAGGTGGTAAGAAGTAGTGTATCGATTATAGTCAACAATCTTACACCATAAAAAAGAAAGACAACTAAATTAAGGATAATAAATTGGTACGTATTTCAGGTGGTGTTATATGCCGATCATTTATTTCAAATCGTTTATTACTCAAATTCGTAGCAGTGTACAGTGATTTTTAAAAAGCAGCATTATCTATGCAATTTATTAAGATTATATATGAGACATATAGAGTGAGTATTTTTTTTTCATTTAACGTGAGAATATCGCACAAAAAAATGGATATACGCTAGCGCTAACATTATGTAAATTACGTTAAATACTTGTATATATATATTATATACAACAGGTGCTGAGATGAGAGTGACTTTGAAAAAGCCAGGAACGGTCCAAGAGGAAACACTAACACGTGATATAGTGTACGATTACGACAACCCTGTCATTCATAAGTATGTTTATAAATATAAATCAAACTTTATTTAAAACATACCATAACAATATAGTCATACATATGAAAAGCGAACTTATCATTGAGCGAATACGGATTTAAGTAGTGAAGGGCGAAATTTTGAAAATTTCCCGGTACACTGCATTTTTTATGACGATCTTTGACATTTTTTTGTGTTTGTTTCCTTTTCTTAATTTCGTTACATGCTTAAAGTTTTAAAAGTTCTTTTGCTTATACAAAATGTATGATGGAGGGGAGATACTCCTGGACAAATCTATCTTACAGGTCTAGAGTTAACGTTTGAATTAACAGTAAATATAAGATGACGCATATTTTCGCTATATTCTTATCAGCTGATTTGTGAAATAGAGTCTGTGTTACTATTTTAAGAAACAGCAGGTAAATATCACTTTGTGACGACTTTTTGATTGTAACAGAACCACGCATTTTGCCAAATGCACTATATTCCTTCATCCAATGCTCACACTTTCCATCTTTTTAATGATTAAAACATTATTTGGTATCCAATTTATATCCAAAATGTTACGTTATCAATTGTAAATGATGTTAACGACATTATATTTTAGATTTTCGTCGTCGATTGATATAAAGCCTGGAGACGCCATCTATACTTCGTGTTCTTACAACACGATGACTCGCAACATGTCGACCTTCTTTGGTAGAACTACCTCTGACGAGATGTGTCTAGGATTGTTCAGTTATTACCCAGCAGAACATTTGTCTCCGCGCCATTGTTTTTCGGAGATGGGGTTACCCCAGTGTGCTCTCACAGACAGCGCCACCATTGTAGATAGGTGTCACGTGGTCACGTTTCCGTCCAGTCCTGAGGCTACCGCCATAATACAATCGGTAAGTCATTTTTTCAGAGATAGCTAATGTGTCTGTCCAGGTACATGTATGAATCGCTAACGTTATCATGGTAATGCAACACTTTACAAACTTTAGGTAAAGTCTACCACTCCGTTACTTATATTTTCAAAAAAGAGGTGAACTTCAAAGTTATTTGATCGTTTTGGAGTATGTCCGATTATATACTAGAAAATTAAGGAACAAAAAGGATTGTTTAACTTATTAGTACTAACCTTATCATGATATTCATCTTTCATTTTGATACTATGTTTATGATTTATACAATGGGAGACAACTCGAACGACAATGGGATTTGATAAAAACAGCCGTTCATACTAATATTAACAGCTGCTTTACCGTCACGTGTGTTACACTGTTAACCAATCACAGAAGTGTAACAAAGCACAAAATCAAATTGTAATGATAATTGTGTGAAATACATGGCGAGTTAAGATTTATACGAAACACATCTGCAGAAAAGGACTCATTAAAATATTTCATGAAAAATATTATAAAATTGCAAAACAATGAATACTTTTTCCTGGAACAGTAGAAATAAACATACAACTTTTACAACGACAGTGTTCGAGATACACGACTAAGTACGACGTTTTTGTAACTGTGAATACCTGAGTAAAGAATAAATTTGATCCATTTTTAGAGAACAAGTCCACGAGACAGGTGGTACGGATAAAAGGTCTACAGTTTTACCTATATGAAATATCGAATTTATCTTGTCAGTGTGGTTCTCCTGGTGACAAATTTATCAACAACACCATCTGTATCTATATTGGTTGATGATTAAGTTGTTTGTTATGGCTAGATACTGTAAAAGCGGACATTATCGCGGTGTAGAAATTTTGCGTAAAGAAATGTCCACTTTTACAGTATATGACAAGAGATTACCGAAGAGTGAACCATTATTCGAACCAAAAATAAATGAATCTAAGGTAAAAACTGAACAAAGGGAAAATGTACACTGACACAATTTGAAAGTGCTGTGATAGTAAGACCAGATGTTGCGGGGGTGTGAGCGTCTTCTGCTTTAGCGACATTACCTACCATTCGAATCTAGGTCAAGTTTGAGTAAAGACATGTCTTAACAGTGATAATCATTGCAGTGGATACAATACCGTGATTAACCTGTCACTTTTAATGATTGTATTATGTCAATATATACCTTTGCTGACGTCATTTAGCACTCATTCTTTTCTATTTCTACAGTTGAAGGATAACTGCATTCCATTTAGATGCCTAAGAGAGTGCATAAATGTTGTGAAGAAAATCAGAACAAATCCATGCTTTAAGGGGACGGTAAATGACTACATTATAAAACAAATACAGACACTTCACGGCCTCGAAACAATAATGCGCCTGAAGTCCTGTGACGTTGAGATTGCCCAAGAACAGGGACTCTGCAACAAACTTGTTGGCCAGACCAATTGCTATTGTAGCGACCCTCCGATGCGACGAAAGGTATAAACATTTCCGTGTTTCGGACATCCGTAACAGTGCCACATATAGGGACATGTTTTGATATACAATTTCTGTGCTGAAGGTCTGAATGTATTGTCATTGACAGTTATAATAAATTATATACGCTGTAGCTTTCGTGTCCTTATTCTCGGCTGACCATAGAAGGACGCTCGACTTACTGCAAATTGGGAAATTTTTGCAGTGTGGAATTGTTCGCGTATTTTACGTCGAGTAAATATGCGCGAAAATATCTAAACACAAATATGTATACCGATACATAAAATATAAAGATTTCAGAACCAATTATTAACGTGAAAATTTCTACAACGCAATCAGTTTAGTCATTCATAGCGGCCGGAAATATTTCCACACACAAAAAATTACACTTTTACAGCATATTTTCATAACTTATAAAGCAGAAACCCGGGGAAAGCATTGCTACAGAAATTCTACACTCTACATTCTAAATCTGCTTAATGACACGTGTTGATGATGAAAATGACATATTGAACATGTAACTAACGCTGACAAATGGCGAGCTTCGACTGACTTTATTACCAGAGCGTACAGGAGAGCTCAGCATGTTACGGGACGTTATACAGGTTAATTAATGGTGTAATAAACAAGAGCGATAACTCTTGTGGGCCTATGCAACTAGACTACATGATACCATTAACAGCTGCTGCAGAGTTCACCATGCTGCAATTGTACCCCTATAGTCGCTATAGGTGTGTTGCAAAAGATGACGACAAGAAACAAATTTAGGAAACAAATCAATTGAGGCGGACCAATGGCAAAAGCTTAGCGTACACCCATTTTTAACACTTAACTGCCTCCGCCAAACAAAGGTTGTTGCGGCCAAACGATTTAAGTGGGAACTGCATTGAGCACTTCTACACACGTCCACTAATATTCTTGTGAAGCTTCTGACAAAACAGCCGGAAACACTTCAGATGGAAGAGAGAAAAAAAGAGGAAAATAATAATAAACGAAGTATAGGCAAAAAAAGAGCTGTTCTAGTTACCTAATAGCATACAGTAATATACCAGTAGCATGCATAAATACTAAGAATGTATCAAAATTTACTTTATAAATTGTTGGAGTTATCTCCCTTCAATTAGGAACATAACAACATCTTCTCATATGTCGTTAGGGCACAGCCAGCCTTTCAAGTTTACTATATTGTTTTACTCTCGGTTTATCGGCAAAATTTAGTCAAATTTAAAAAGGTTGGGACAGCTTCACATTGAACTTAAACTTAAAACATGCAGGCCGAATCCGACAAAAAAAATATCAGGGAAAGAACATGAAGAAGAATTCTAATAGATCACAGAAAACTTGTTTAACCTTCAATCAATTGGTATAGCTCTGTAGTAATGACGCTTCAAGATTAATGTGTTGTTTTCTCCACTCTAGCACTGTATATTAACCTCATCTTCCAGCAACATCTGCTGTCTTCAAAAGGATATTATCTATGAAAACTTGAAGACATATTAGTGTAGCGTTAAGCATTAGAGACACATAGGCAGTGCCTCACATGTTTATTAGCGTAGGGATATTTCCATTCGCTCAATACAATGTATCAACTGTGACATCTTTAAAACATCGTAGATTGAGTAAGCCGGGTTGTAACTTTGAAAAATCGTAATCGCCACCTTTATCATACAGATCAGTAGAAAGCAATCATCGTAGGTCATACTGTAAGTAAACCTCAAGGTCAGCGTCTGATGTAGACAGGTCTCTAGTGTCGTTGATTTTAAACCCATGTGGCTGTATACGATCCCCCCGACAGATTTCTTGTTGTAGAAAGAGAGGATATCGTCTATGTCGCTGAAAGAACAATGACAGAACTTGGCAAATTCATTGTTACTAATCCTGAAAAGGACACAGATAATACGTCGGCCAAGAGACGGACAGCGTGTCTTTAAGAGAATGTCAACAGTCAGTAGAAAATCAACAAAGACTTTCTCAAAAAAGGAATTCACTCATTCCCCCCAATTAATTTTCAGAGTATTTCTGTTTCACTCTTTGTCATGTTTTTTCTATTCCAAAATAAGTTCAAGAATAGTTCGAAACCTTTTATTTGTATAGCTGTCCGCGTTTTGTAAGAAAATGGGAAAGGAAGGCTCTCCTAAAATATGAACGAAGACGTTTCTTCATCTTTTTTATGAAATATGGTGATATACATAGTGGAAGACAATCGTTCTGATAGATAAATAATACTTAAGTGATAATAATGTACAACATTTGATATAGCGCCCTATTTAGCTTCATAAGCCAATCTAAAACGCTTTACAGTACATAGATATACACTTAATACAATTAGTAAATGTATTTAAATCAATCAATACATTTTTTAGGAATTCGCAGGAGCTGACTTATCAGGCGCTAACTACTAGTCATATGCCTTCTGGCTAATATCTCCCTATGTGCGTATGCCTGCGTGTGTGCTGGAGATGTAATGTAGATTAATCAGTTGTGTTTGGAATTCTTAGAAAAATAAATCCAAATTCTGTCTATTACACTTTTAACGTTTACAGGGTAACAAAATAACTATCACCTTGATTCAATGATACATATATCATGTTCATCATTTACCTGTTTTTGGAGATAATGTAGTATTGATGCATGGTTAGCGGGTCTTTCGTCTTTCGAAAAATTGGGAAAATATTGAAGCAGGGTTTCCACAGTTATCGAGCCAGTCTGTTTTTGTTTTTACAAGTAAGCATTGAAAACATGTTTGAAGATAATGATCAAGGTATCAGATACTTGGTCTGCCAGTTGTTGATCTAGATTGGATATTGGAGTCTCAGAAAACATACTTCTCATTTCAGATTCCAAGCTGCAAAACCTTTTTTTAGATAGATGGTTTGATACATAATTAGCCCTCTCTGTAAATTAAATTCGATTAACCGGGTTTTGTCCAACGATTGGTATAGTCTTCCACGAAAGTGGGCCGTAGTTGTATGGGGATATAGCAAAAGAAGTTACCGAAAGAGTTGTGCTAAATTCATCTAAATTATTCTGTCGTAGTGTTTGCTTGTAGTGGAAAAACTTGAAATCAACTGTGGTTTAGAATATCTGTAAGAAAAGATTTGGGTACATGTGTATCTGAAGTACGGAGGTATGTAAGCTTCGATAGTTTTTTGACGTAGGTTATCATTGATGTTAATGGCATCTACCCCCTTGTTGGCGAATTCGGCTTTCGTGAAAAACTCGCGTTACCAGAGAATCACGACAATCCGCACGAAAAGGACATAAAGGACATTTTTAGATGAATTCTCCTGTAATTTCGGTTTATGTACAACGTAGATCGAACATCAGGGACATCTAGTGGTTTTCTGCACCAAACGACCCAAGTTTCATACAGCTGCAGTCAAATACATTTGGGAATAGTGTGTCTATCTTCATGTACAGTTATTGCTGTTAGTATTTTACAAACAGGATTTTTTTTTTTTATCACAAATGTTCCTGATATAAAAATATATTATCACTTGACATCAATAAACGTCAAAGTCCTACTGCTGGACTTAATCAATGCTGTGTGTACTTACGAACATTTAAACAGCATTAGAGGTTCAGTTTTGATACACGCTTGGTTATTAATGAGACTTCTAAATCGTGCACACCTATCAATTAAACACAACAGTAAATCAGTGCCAGGTATTTTTTCTTCAAAAATAACATATATCTCCAATATTCATAAAACTAATCTTCGCACAGGAACGGCTTATACAACAATGCTTATGTATGTTAATGAATATTCATGTTTTCCCCCCACAAGATGAAGTAATCGTGTTTACACTTGTATATCTACCGGAACAACTCAGTTGATATTTATAGTTATATATAGGCAGCTTTCACGCAAGGTCATAGCATATACTTACTCAACGCTTGAACGGGCAAAAGTCTGAAATAATTTGTGAGGCGAAAAGAACCATTGCCCTCCGCCTACGGCTTTTGGAAAAGCACATTAAACTGGTCCAAATTCCAAGCAGGGGATAGTATAGACTTTTGTTCGCGAAAGCCTGATTTCTGCCAAATCTATGTCACTGTCAGAAGTGTACATTGAAGCCATAGGGAAAAGTACATCAAGTTGGTTAAAACACCAAGGCGGGAAATATTTTAGAATATTGTTCGTACAAGCCTGATTTCTACAAAATCACGGCCTAAAGCCATTCATTGAAGCAATGTCCTTAACATTTATAATAAATGATTATCAAAGAATGACTTTTTGCTTGTTTCCTCATCTTAATGAGGAATGGTTACAAACGTTCATATAATAAAGGTTTTCGAAGACGATCTACAGAAGCCTAGGGACCGCAGTAGCCGAGTGGTTACAATGTAAGGCATCTGATGACCGTGTACGATCACTAGCCCTCCACCACTGGATCGCGAGTTCGAGGCCTACGTGGGTCAGTCGACAGGTAGTGGCAGCAGGTCGGTGTTTTGCGGACCAACCAGTTTGTCTATTTTCAAATTCAATATTTCAGGGGTAAAACCCGATGAACATGCAAATTGTTAATGCAGGCCTCGGAAGTCATTGCAAAGGATCGCCAAAAGACAACAACAATCGCCGTCCCATTTTCTGAACGAACAACTCCGGTCCAACCGTTTTGAACGCGATAAATGAAAGCGACCCAGGTTATATAGGTCAGACTTGTTCTACGCTGGTAACAATAATATATATTGAGTTCTTGATATATGCAGAAACAATTAATAGTGCGCGCGCACTGTTTGAGATATGTGAATAAACCTGCCGTGTACGGTACCGGTATAGATGTTCGCGGACCTGACTCTGGGCTTGACGTCCAGCGTGGTGTCGTGTCGTGTCAAGTCATGTACATAAGATAATGCATTCGGCCAGAGTCATAAACAAATCCCAATAACCATCAGACTGCACTTAGCACTGACGTACGCCCCTTGTAATAACAGCGGTCAAGTTGGCGTGCAAAAGGAATTCCACTTTACGGAGTTCAGAATCCTTTGTTGTTTTCCTGTAGTTTTACGTAGTATCTATTCATTGTTTACTGTTTATTTCTAAATATAGTGTATTAACGGTACGAACGAAAGTAAAGGTACCGGTACTAGTACGTTATTAGTACCAAATAAAAATAGGATCCTTTAGACGTATATACGTCTTTTGTGACAAGTGACATCACAGATAGCAAATTTAACATCGTATTTAGAGTTTTTCTCATCAAAGAATAGTATACTCTAATGAATAACTTAAATAGGAAGATGACATAAAACAGAACCTTTCACTTAAGGACACATGCTACTATAGTGTGAAATGCACCTCCCTTCTAAAGAGTTCCATAGTAAGGGATATCTGTAATATATTCTTTGGACAAGGTTTGACTAACTGACGACATATTTCGAATGTACACTAAGTGAATTGGCAACACTAGGATGAATCTTAAGTATTTAATGATGTAATTTAATTTCTTCACTGTACTATATAAATTATTTATATAGACATTAAATTTATTATAGAGCTATTAATTCGTTAGTTGTTCTGAAGGTTTTAGGTATGCTTGAAAAGTTGTGATTGTACTGTGTTTAATATATATCATATTTGTGCAATTATTATCAATAAACATGAATATATATACATGTCAACTGCAAGCATCACCAGAGGAAATTTGCAGATAGAAAAGAAAAAATAACGAGTTCGAACCCCGGCCGCCTGCGTGGAAGGTCGGAATATCAGTGTTAATCACTCGGCAAATTCGCCCACAATAGGAAGAACGTGGTCTTGTTGAACTATAACGTTTCATTAAATTACTGTTAGGAAATTCATCAGTTATTTTTTGCCTACTGTTGCACTCATAAGAATATTTAAAAGAAATAAAATTTTGTCAATCACAGTGAATATACATTTGTTGTAGCAGATGAAGTTGTATAGACATGCGACCTCAATGCATGCAATTTAACCGTGATGTCTGTTTCGCCCTTTAAGGCACCTCTAATAATTGTATGATGAATTGAAAATGCATGTTATGAACTGTAATATCTTGCTTCTGAACAATACGGAGTTGTGAAACTACGATAAATTATTTCTGCTTTGTACGTAACCTGTGATATTTTAACTGTGCGCTGTGCGAAACCTAAGAGGACCGAACCTGTGTGGTACTATTATAAGATAGGTTTTTTTTTTGTCTTTAGGTGCAAAAAATATAAGTATTATTAATATTAAAAGTTGTACTCGAGATCGTGAGTTCGTGGCCCTGACAGGGCACGTGCCAATAAATTATCTCCCTTCGTCAGTTTTGTTTCTTTGCTTGATATATCATTTTCATTCGTATAAACGTGTATAACATGAGTAATATGAAATACAACCACGCATACACACGAATCATGACATTTAAATTTCAGCAAACGGGATGTAGAATAGAAACTAAAAAAAATGAAATAACGACACCAATATCGGACATAGTTTTATTACATGTTGCCTTTATTCATTTAATGCAAATACGTTTATTGACAGAGAAATGCTGACGCCCTATTAAATTTTTAGATATGCAAACTTGAAAACCAAGTAAGAGGGAAAATTAGGCATTAATTGTCGCACTTCATGAAAAGGATTAAACAGTGGCCTGGAGGCAGTAGCTTCTAATGCAGGTATAATTAGATATCATGCCTAATTATATATATATTACCTGTCCGCAGGGCCGTGATACAATGTACCTGTGCCATTTACACTGACCTGTCAGGCAGACAGCGAAAGGTGCAGTAAACTATATAAATATAACACAATATACATTAGGAGGACGAATAACGTTTCCAGGTAAAATGTTCGCAAGGTGTATTGTACTGAGGGGGAAGTACATAGGTTAAACACGGCTTCGTTTTGTTATTGAAACCAATTAACTGCGTGTATATTGCTAATCGTCAAACACGATCGTATCGTTACAGAAAAGTAATGTGTGTTATCTACACTTTACAAGAATTTTTACCATAAGTATTTGTGTTCTCTTATAGACTTACAAAAACAAACAATGGATCGCCGTCGTCTGGTCTGACTCGCACGTATTCAGATGATGTAAATCAGAAACAAAGAAAATGCGGAAACGGTTACTTGTTCGATTCCGCGGTAGCCGAGTAGTTAAGGCGTCTGACCGTCTACGATTTAGAAACTTAATATACTTAACAAAAATTTTGAAGAAGTTATTTCGAATAACATTAATATTTTTTTGTTTGGGCTTATATGTTAGCGCGCGTTGAGTCTTAATGTGGGAGGAAACCGGAGTTTCCGGAGAAAAACCCATGATTGCCATGGTAACCCATACCTTTTCACGTCCGATTGGGGAATCGAACCGCGGCCACCTTACTGAAAGACGTTATCTTTTAGCTGTTACAGATATATGGAGATTTTTAAAAAGTAATAGAGACACCTTCCAATAAAACAAAGATGTTTTATGACATAAAGTGTTTAGAAACATCTCCAAATTTTATAGAAATATTTTTATTTGAAATAAATATATTTCATTCATTTTTTTACTTTGATATTTGATATAACGCCCTATCTAGCTAAAATGCTAATTCTAAAACACTTTACAGTACAAAGATAAGCATATAAAATATTGAGGAATTCACAGGAACTGCCTTATCGGGCGCTAACTACAACTGTTCTAGCCTTGTGCCATCAGGCTAATATATCCCTATGTGTGTACATGTATACCTGCGTGTGTGTTGGAGATGTATTGCGTTCTGTTTGTATTGGAACCGTGCTTCCAACGGTATCATTTACAGTGCCACTTCACTTAAATGCTACAGCACAGATACCATAACATCCACACCAGACAATTTTATACTTCACCTGGGTTGTTGGAGTTGTGTGGACAGGAGAAAAACACTTTCTTTGAATATTCCATGCGTAAGACGACTTCGGAGATCGAACCCCGGCCGACTGCGTGGAAGGCCGTAGTGTTAACCACTTGACCAATCCGCGCAAATACGTATACGCTTAATATTTAAATGAAATAAAGAAATCGAAATCATTAGATTTATCTTTAAATGTAATAGATACCTAAACCGACTTAGGTTTTACAAATGTTCGAGATTTAGTTTTTTTTCTCTATTTATTTATCTATTTATTGTCTTTGTAAAAATATACCAATATCAGCATAAATTCTTAAAGATGCCAAAATATTACACTCTTAAAATCATAAATATAATATATATTTGATTAAATTTACAAGTGAATCATAAAAGTTGTTTTTTCAAACTACGTAAATCACTTTTTTTGGGGCTGGATAGAACTGCACAGGGAGTCACAATGGGGGTTGAAACCTTTAAATCGTGATGATATGAATTTCTTAAAAATACGACTTTTAACATGTTGACTCATTCGCGACTTTATTGGAAAATCCACAAATCCGCGTCATATCACCTGTGTACATGCAATGATATGTATATACTTGTGTATTATTAGTTTAAAATGAGTGACGAATATACTCCGAAAATAAAACGTTTGACGCAATCTTCTGTGCAGTTGATCATGAAGTACTAGTGACAAGTTAAGGTAGAGAATGGGTCCCGAAGACTCCAGACATGAACATGGCTTCGCCCGAGGGCAGTCGTCATAAATAACATCCCTGACAAATATGTGCCAAAATATCGTAGAGCCTGCCATAAAACGCCGTGTAACCACTATTACATTACACCTCCTGTCAGTTAGAGGGTTAGGGCTGCTCGCTCAAGGTCCCGCTATTTTGCCTCTCCGAGAATGTATATTGCAAGATATATACAGCTCGGGAGATGGTCGTGGCAAAAGGCTACACATTTTAATGCATAAGACCTCATGCGTTTTGGAAATTTATTGGAATTTACCTGTTTAGGACATATTTGGAGAGTTGCACATCTGAATGACACCTGAAAATGGGGAGATGGTAAGTTCATTTTCTTATATATATTTTTAGAAATTTTAATTCGATTTTAAATTATTTCATGCCTTTGTGTCAATTGATATGAAATATCTGTTTAGTTGGAATGTTTCAAAGTTTAATGATTTCTGATTATGTCTTACAGGACATTTATGATTTATATTAAAATTAAGCTTAATATCCTATTAGATGTTTTCATGTATTTTGAATTTTAATTACACAGGGGAAATTCCAGGTTTTCCGTTTTTCATAGTTTGAAAAAGAAAGTTGTTAAATATTTTCATTTATTCTTTCGTACATTTTTAGCTGTAAATTATATGAAATAATTTTAACAACTTTGCAATTTCTAAACTTAAAGACATTTTGTTTAATTAGCTGAACTAGTTGTATTTTTGTTTCAGATTATTGATAAAACATTTAAATGAAAGAGACTTCAAAAATGGATTTCGTTTCGTTTCTTTTGTTCGTTTTGTGTTTTATAACGTTATTCATCAATTCCGTCCATTCCTCTTGTTCGACCTGTCTCACCAGTGGCCAATGCCGGCCCCCGGACTGCTTCTGCTGCCGGGGTGAGCTTGGTCTCGACATGCGGTCCTCCGAAATCCCACAAATAGTTTTCTTTACTTTCGATGACGCATTAACAGACAAGGCGGCAGAGTTTTACAATCGACTTTTTAATAATTCTCGTCTAAATCCAAATGGTTGCCCGATCTCAATGACGATGTTTATTTCGCATACGGACACCCAGTATAATCACGTGACCGAGTTTCATCGACGTGGGATGGAGATCGCAGCCCACAGTGTCACACATAGTCACATGAATCAGCAGAACTTCTTTACAGAGGCAAAGAACCAGAAGCAAAATTTGGCAAAATATGGAAAACTTCCGGAGAGTGATATTGTTGGTTGGAGAAGTCCATTTCTCGAACCAGTCGGAGATCTGCAACCAGAACAGTTAAAACAGTTAGGTTACATGTACGATGCAACCTTGACATTCAGTAAGCGGAAGTTGAATGACACGGCTCCGACCCCGTTCACTTTAGATTTCGGGTGGCCATACGACTGCAAGGTTAAGCCCTGCCCACGTGGCCGCCATCAAGGATTCTGGGAAGTTCCGGTTGTGTCTTTGTTGGATTATTTACATCGATACGATTGTGTATATGTGGATGGGTGTATGAATATACCGCCAAATGAAGAATTGGCGTTTAAATTTCTGATGGATAATTTTAATAGTTATTACCAACGAGAAAAAATTCCGTTCGGAATAAATATGCATCCATCTTGGTTTTATACAACTAGTCGACTTAACGCAATGGATAGATTTATAGCCGAACTTGTTTCGAGACCGGATGTGTTTATTGTATCAGTGAAAAAGACACTCGATTGGCTGAAGAACCCCACACCACTCTCGAGAATAAACTCATTCCAACCTTGGCAGTGTAAATCAAGCGCGGAACGTTTTAAAGCGCCAGTCATGAATCAGCAGTTTAGCTCCATGCCAGAGCGTTCTTTTGTTCCTCCACCTCCTTCTTTGTTCCAAAGTTTTAGTTCACGTCAAGATTTTCAGCCAAGGCAATCTCAAAATGAGGTCAGAACGTCAACGCAGCAACTTATGGAACAACAAAGGAAGGAACTTCGGCGGCAAAACACACTGGCAAGAAAGTTGGCAGTAGAACGACAGGCTTATAACAGCGCCAATGAACAGTGGACGGAGAGAGTACGCTCTCCACATTTGCCAGGCACTCCTCTGATACAGACCAAAGATATACAAGGGCCACCAAAGATACCCAGTACACTGAAACCCAAGGATGATTCAGAGATTCTTTCGAATGCGTTCGGACAGGTGTTTTGGCGACAAAAGCCAAGAGAAAACATTGCAACTAACCAGGAACTGCCAAGTCGCCGTCATTCGAAGAAGTGGGGGCGTAAAAATATTCAGTCGACACGACAACGCGGACCTATCAATAAAGCACCGAGATTTGAATTTCACTACAAAATACCAACTGATTCAACTAGAAAAGTACAGGTACAGCAAAAAAGCAATAAAACGATACAACCGTCTCAACTAGATAGACAGCTTGGTATAAGAAATACGGTTAACAGACACAGGTTTAATAGGCCTAGCTTTAATAACGAAGTTAGAAATGAAGTAAATATAGGGAAAATCGGTGAGAAACCCGCAGCTGTTTCCGAGAACAAACACCAACCAGTGCCAAAACCTACATCGATGTCCATCTACGAAAGGATGGAACAACAGATTCTGTACGAACAAAGGTTGAAAAAACAGCAAGAACAATTCAAATTAGAAAACAAGAGACGTAAATCGGAAAATTTAAACATTGACAAAGCTCAACAAAGAAAACTAGAACAACAGATGAAATTAGAATTAGAAAGAAAACGACAAAATGAAAAAGAAATGAAAAATAGGGAAAGAGACAATAGAAATCGGCAAGAATACCTTCAAAGACAACGAGATAATCGGAGGCGAAGACTGATAGAATTGAGAAAAAAAAGAAAAAATAGGCAACCCTTGCAAAGACAGTTTTCCAACTCGGGGTCTAGGATAGCGGTATCACCGCGTCGGACGGGGGAGTCGTCTCCGCGAAAGTCAGGATCGAGAGCAAGTTCTTCCGGAGGATCGGAGACACCTTCTCGGGCGTCGGGGAGGAATGTTGTCGAAAATCCAATCGAGAGTCAATGGAGCAAGTTAATTGATCTTTTGATGGGTTAGAATCTTATGGTTCATACTACTCCAGTCTTTCACTTCAACAGATAACTATCCGTGGACAATACATTAGCTAATGCTTATGAGTGCGAGGTCAATTCACGAAGGATGTAAATTATCACGGCAAGTTCATGAGAAAGTATCGTTGTATGCGTGAACTGCATCAACTTGCTTACCAGGTACGATGATACATTCCAAAACTACTTGACGAGATTGGTATGACAACAAGTTGAATTATTTATATCATTGATATATAGTATGCTTGTGTCACGATTTAAACCACAATTACTGATGTATTGTTTCATTTTTCTGACCCACAGTTTGCTAGGTGCATGAAATTTTATTTATGCAGAAATTAAAATTTCATGAAAGAATTAATGTCGGATATTCTGATTACATACATATTCATGTGTTAAAATGTTATGCTTGCACATTTTTAGCTTTTCGAATATAATCTTGTATGATAATTGTTTAGGTGAGAGAGTGCAGGCATATATGTAGGTTGATATCATTAAAGTAAATAAAACAAGGGTAAAAAACATATGTTATCAGATTACATCATTACTATTCTGATATATGTGTAGAAAGTTTTTGAGGCATTTACAATGCCAGAATGTATGACTGCGTTCATTATATTGATAATTATATTGATAAGCACTAAAACAAAAGCATATGATTCATATTTCAATGAATGCAATATCTTTATCATTTACAAATGTTTTTCATGATATAATCATTCTGTCCTCATTATCATTTCTCCCTTCAAAAACGTATTTATTTTTTTCAAATTTTATTCGACTGATATGTAGGAATGAGGGAGAGATGAATATGCATAACAGAGTATAAGATGACACAGTTTTTCTATATCCTCTTTGGCTTGTGGAGGTAGGTTATTTGTGATATTGAATCAGAATTACCATTTTCAAAGAGCAGGTCAATAATCACTTTATGACGTCAGTTCGATTGTAACGTCACATTGATCTCTGCCAAATGCAAATACTTTCCTCCCTATAATTTTCCAACGTTTTTTTTGGTCAGTGATTAAAACATTTTTAAGCATCTAGTTATCAATATTTTGGTGGATATGTGGTTATATGAGAGAGTGATAATGACCGAGACGAGGTTAATATCTCTTTTTCGTGTTCATATAACCATATATTCATCTCAACAAAAGTCCATACATTTTTTTGTAATTGACAATTATAAAATAAACGGCATATTTAATATGTAATTAAAGATTTACATTGTACTGTACGATATATGTCATACCAACATAAAAGAACTACTAATTAGCATATACGGTTTATTTTATATCGAGTGGTAACGACATTAAAATCTGGCACAAGAAAGATAATACCATTGAAGACTAGATATGGAATAAACAATGTCGAAAAATCTATTACATATTTACTAAACAAACGCGAAAGTGTACAGTATTAAACAAGGCACTCTGTAATATACGCAACACCGCGCATTCTTGTAATGAAATTACACTCAATATGTCCTCGTCTGTCCACCAAACATCTTACACATGTCCTAAGTTGTATTTTATGACTTTTTAGATTGCTTACTCTGACGAATGTGCCCAGCCACACATAAATGAACAACTCCTGTATAAGTTCCGTATCACGTAGACATAGTATAATGGCCTAGCGACCAGTTGCTGGATAGTACTCTATCTAGACATTAGTGCACCGATTGCCTTACAGGTAATATATTACATCAGCTTAATGCATTTATTATCTTTCTAATTATTAAACAAGTGCTTTATTTTTTTTTTTACAATTTTGACATTTGGCGTGTGACGTAGCAGTTTGTGTTGACGTTCGGCAAGCTTGATTGCCATGAGCATTGATTGACGGATTGTAACGCTGCCGTTTGCTTTAACTTTGGCGTATTACGTTGAAGTTTGTGTTGACTTGTTGTGTGATACGTTGCAGTTTGTGTTGACTTTCTGCGTGATACGTTGCAGGTTATGTTGACTTTCGGCGTGTTGAGTCGCCGTATGTGTAGGCTGTCGGCGTGTTACGTTGCAGTTTTGTTTTACTTTTGCTTGTCCCACTTTCTGGTTTTGTTGATCTAAGCTTGTTACGTTTTCGTTGGTGTTTACGTTTTGCTGTGTTACGTTTTCGTTGGTGTTTACGTTTGCTGGGTTACGTTTTCGTTGGTGTTTACGTTTTGCTGGGTTACGTTTTCGTTGGTGTTTACGTTTTGCTGTGTTGCGTTTTCGTTGGTGTTTACGTTTTGCTGTGTTGCGTTTTCGTTGGTGTTTACGTTTTGCTGTGTTGCGTTTTCGTTGGTGTTTACGTTTTGCTGTGTTTCGTTTTCGTTGGTGTTTACGTTTGCTGTGTTACGTTTTCGTTGGTGTTTACGTTCGTTGTGTTACGTTTTCGTTGGTGTTTACGTTTGCTGTGTTACGTTTTCGTTGGTGTTTACGTTTTGCTGTGTTACGATTTCGTTGGTGTTTACGTTTACTGTGTTACGTTTTCGTTGGTGTTTACGTTTGTTGTGTTACGTTTTCGTTGGTGTTTACGTTCGTTGTGTTACGTTTTCGTTGGTGTTTACGTTTTGCTGTGTTACGTTTTTGGATATATTGGCTTTTGACCTCTTACATTGTCGTTTGTCATTTAGTTTCTGTAAAACAGGAAATGTTAACCACGTTTCTTTTTCGTTCTTGCACAAGAGTGCATATTTGATGGGGAACAAAAATGAAACACTGGGCGAATTCCTTCTGAAGGCATAAATTTGGTGAACTAAAAAGTTTTCTTTTTTTTACCTTCAAAAAATTGTTTTTTTTACTTTCTGTTAATTTAATATGACCCGTACACTTTATAATGCATTATTTTGATCTATTGCCTCATTTGAAACACTTGATTTCTCTATTTCTATCTGATCTACACGTTCCTTGAGGTTATGTTGCCCTAAGTTCTTATCATTAGTCATTTTTCAGAACAGTATGACCAGGAGGGATGCCTGTTTCTGATTCCAGGTAGTAGCATTTCAGTGTGATTACACTTTTAAATAACCCCTAAATGGCCCCGTCAGCTTTTAAAACACAACCGTTAAAAGTCACAGATATTATGAAGACGTAAAGTTTCCTATAAATCAACCAATCTACCGTAATTAACCCAAACGGTTTCTATAGTGGTTTATTGACCTGGAGTTATCGTACCTTACTCTCGTAAAAAACGCGAATATCAATGTCTTATTTACAGGAATGTAATAGACACCTATTGACAGTTTTTTTCTGCCATTAGGTGGCAAGCATCTTGTCTTGGAGAGTAAATATTTTTTACCAGATTCGATATTCATCTATCAACGTTTGCTTAATATTCAACAGCTCAATTTAGCTCACTCTAGGTTACAAAACGGAAGGCGAAAAAGATTTACTAACGGTACCATCTGTTGGATATGGTGAAAGTGGGGTTTTTTTCAGTTTTTTTTTTCATTTTTCTAACAAAGGTCCCTGGATCTGATTCTTCTCATTTTTAATCGTGGTGCTTTTTATCTTTTATTTATTTATTATTATTATTATTATTATTATTTGTGAATGTTCGAGTCGCGATCTTTCCACCAGAGAGATGAAATGACGTCACGTGTCTTAGGAAACATGCTAAGCATCACATAGGCGTATATTTCTGAGGCGTTGCCATTGACATCATGTGATCGCCTAATTACTGGTAAGGGACAACCAGGGGTAGATATTTTATTCTTGAAATTTCATATATTGCATACCGTTTACATTGCGTTTAGTTTTTTATGTGAGAGTCGTATATTTCTTCTTCAGTGAATGTAGATATTCGGAAAGTTTGCCTAATTATTGTTTTATTGATATATTTTAAAGTTATCAATATGCCTAAGAAAGATTTATAAGAGGCCATCAGTATTTGTAACTGATGGCGTAAATAATGATCTATTTCAATGTACATGCAGGTATAACTGAAAGTGTGACGTCATTTTAACATAACTATGACTTAACCTACTCGATAAGTTATAATATGGAAGATCTATATATCACTTTTACGCTTATGCATATAAAATTAGAACACGCAAAAACTAATTTACTACCATATGAGTTCCTTCTCTTTAAAATTACCTGTAAGCTTTATGGGTTATGGCCTCCATCTTAAATTTTGGCTTTAAATATTTCATAGTCAAAAGACACCGGAAAAACACTTTTAAATTAAAAACGTGGTATTTTTCGTAAATGATCGCGCTCATCAATTTTCAAAGCAATTTCTGATAGATTAAAACCTATTAAATTGAGTTGAATATGGATTTTTGTTGATGTCATAATAGCTTATCAGAACCCCTGTTGACAACCGTTTCATACTTTATCGGTTTTGAATTGCTTCTCCCAATCATGTATGACAAGTTCGTCTAAAAATTGATAATAAACTTGTCAAATACACATGTTTCAGGTTTCAAAATGTCATTTAGTAAGTCAAATTGCACTGATACGCGAATCCATTGCATGCATAGAGTTGTTAACAAACAATAAAAGCTTCAATTTCAAATAAATGTCACGACATTTTGAAAAAAAAGATTTAAAATTTTAATTAATTTAACTTTATTTTTTAATAATTTACAAACGTCCTTTGCAGCAGGTGATAGACGTCGCTGTTTTATCATAAAACGTATATTATTCTTGTAGAGTTATGAGAAAGAGCAAGCTCGCCATAGACATATATGCTGATTTGACGCCCATTAATAGTTTATATCAATCATATGACACGCATAAACTGATCACTCAACAGAACACGGGCCTGAGTGGTAGGTGTGATACAAAGGAAATGGAGATCAAATTGTCAGATTTATGCATTTCTAATCTACTTTAAAGGGCACGACCGCTTAGCTCAATGTATTTCCCGAAGAAGGCTGCGCCATCTATGTCCATTTGGTAAAAACAACATGTACTGCAAAAAGATTTATAATTCATCACAAATTATTTAAATCAGTGTTTTGTCTATACAATATCAAAAGCAATGACAAAGTGGGTTTGAACAGATTTCTCCAACGTATCCCTGCCCCACTGAATATTGTTTATCGTACAGTATTCTCCGCTTGATTTCGTTTTGGATATAACTGTACCACATATGGGCCAGGAAACTTCCATTGATCAGGTAGCTAAGTCGGTTAGAGTATGATAATCTGGAGTTTAGGGTTCGGATCGCGATCTAGCCCCCCTGAATTTTTACACTCAGAATATTGTTGTCGAATTTATTTTCTTTATTTTATGTTGATTTTCATAGAAGCCCTGCAAGGTATAATTTTCTTTTCAGAAATTATTAATCAAACCGATAGCTTGCCAGTGTATTAACGGTCTCAGTACAGTTTCGGGAAAGGGATTCTTAAACTTCATCGATTTTCATAACAACATATCGAATTTTTCCACCTATACTGCGGTTGGCTGACTTATAAGATTATTTCAATTTCCATTCGATCCAAATTATTACCATTAATTTAATAAATATTTGGTGTTTAAGCACAGAGACAGGACTAGCGGTATATACAGTGTCAAATATTCAAACGAGTAGGCTTAATTACAGAATATTGAGTAACAACAAATAAGTGTATCCTATTACACAAATCCTTAACAAAACTATTAGATGTATGAGACAATGTATTTTCTAAACATTTTGTATTACTCTTGATTTGGACATATTCTGCCTTACGGTATCACAGTAGCCGGGGCATTTTTAAAAAGAAATTATTATATTAATAACACTTTTTATCGACCAAATATATATGTGATATGCTGTTGGATTTATGTCGACTCCTCATTGACCTTTCTCGATACTCAATGGTTTATGCTCACTTACGCTCTCTGTACCCCTGGAATATGTCAAAGGTACACAGTAAGCTTTAGGTAAAACAAACCTGACCAATCGCCAGACGATTCCTGTCCTTTGAAGATCACAGGGAACGAAATCCAACTTTAAAGCCGGTCAGTTTTTACGTCACGCTGCCGCGCGATTCTGTTGGTGTATTCGGAAGTTACTGAGCCTCCGAGTTCGTCATAACATATCCCAGTGTGCCGTGAGTGTAATTGAGCGTAACCCCTGGTGTATCGTATATGCTTCTTGATGGAATACTTGGGAAAGTTATTTTCCTGACATTAAAGGGACTTGATCATTTAGTCGGCTAAACAAAGCTTTTGTCGGTAAACTCAGGATTTCATTTACTTTTTAGGAGTTAGTACTAAATTAACAATGCATATGGCAGGTTGTTCTTAAGTGAAATCAAATGTCCTTAAAGTCAGATTTCAATCCATATATTTTTCAGCAGAGTTGAAATTGGATAATTGTTGTTTTGTCTTGTAATTTCGTGTAATTGTGTAATATAACTGTTCAATATCTTTGTTTTGACCATGGCGTTGATTGCCTTGAAAATGTACCAAATCATTTTGATCGCACTGCCGCTATTACTTTTCTTCTTACACATGTAAATACATTTAAGAAAATATTAGTTAGATGCGATCTAGTGCCTTAATGGATCACAATATATACTTGCTTCAAATATCACTCAAAATGTATATGTACCAGTAATTATTTTTTCTTTCAAGCTGTCGATATTGCCCGCTCGTATAATAATCTACCGATATCATCCAAATATCGACCGCTTCTAAACATATCAGCCCAAATCCAGGTCTCAATCATGTGCTACATGACCCAAGTGTTAATTATTGACCCTCTTAGAAATTAAAACCCGTTTGTTGTGTTTGTTACCTGCGCGAAACTATGGACTGGAAATAACAATTACAGTGAATAAAGTTATGGATATTGAAAAGCGTTGTAAGTGTTGACAGTAGCGATACATGAGTGGACGTTCTAATAGGAAAACCAACAGGAGAACTTGTTCTTGTTTTAAAGTCATTTAATGATGTACACAACATAAATGTACATGCTCATTTTATGTTATAAAATTTGATGTATAATTGTTTAAATAACTGACCCCAGATTGGACATCGACCTATGTCGGGCCACCGGGCATGTTGTTCTGCAGGCCTGATATAGAAAACTCATAAAATCTGAGGCCATTTATGAAGACTATTACATAAAAACCCATAAAAACTGTCGTGTTACTCATACGTAGCTTAATGTATTCACCGTCCTCTTGTTAATCAATTTTCAAAAGTCACGAAAGATTGAGTGTCTTTTGTGCCTTTTGAAAACTAACTGATAAGAGTGATAAATAGTATAACCAAATGAAATAAGTCAACAAATAAATGATTAAAAAATTAATAGGTCCTCAACAAAATTTGTTAAACACATTACTAACACTGTGTTATAATATTATGTCAACAGATACTGAAAGTGAGATAAATTAAATTATTCATTATATGGAAAACGATTGTCTTGTTGTTTTATCTTTGATTCGGTTATATACAAATGAAAGAGAATTGTTTTTTTCCCCGTCTTTGTTTTTTTTTCTTCTAAAAAATTAAACAAAACATTGTAAATGCTATTATTAATCTTTACAAAACTGTTGCATTGACAGCTGATGTTATTAACATTAATAGAGCATAAATAATACTTAAAAAATAATATAATAATACTAAAACGATTGTGTTGTTGTTTTATCTTTGATTAGGTTATATACAAATGAAAGAGAATTGTTTTTTTCCCCGTCTTTGTTTTTTTTTCTTCTAAAAAATTAAACAAAACATTGTAAATGCTATTATTAATCTTTACAAAACTGTTGCATTGACAGCTGATGTTATTAACATTAATAGAGCATAAATAATACTTAAAAAATAATATAATAATACTAAAACGATTGTGTTGTTGTTTTATCTTTGATTAGGTTATATACAAATGAAAGAGAATTGTTTTTTTCCCCGTCTTTGTTTTTTTTTCTTCTAAGAAATTAAACAAAACATTGTAAATGCTATTAATAATCTTTACAAAACTGTTGCATTGACAGCTGATGTTATTAACATTAATAGAGCTTAAATAATACTTAAAAAATAATATAATAATACTAAAACGATTGTGTTGTTGTTTTATCTTTGATTAGGTTATATACAAATGAAAGAGAATTGTTTTTTTCCCCGTCTTTGTTTTTTTTACTTCTAAGAAATTAAACAAAACATTGTAAATGCTATTAATAATCTTTACAAAACTGTTGCATTGACAGCTGATGTTATTAACATTAATAGAGCTTAAATAATACTTAAAAAATAATATAATAATACTAAAACGATTGTGTTGTTGTTTTATCTTTGATTCGGTTATATACAAATGAAAGAGAATTGTTTTTTTCCCCGTCTTTGTTTTTTTTCTTCTAAGAAATTAAACAAAACATTGTAAATGCTATTAAAAATCTTTACAAAACTGTTGCATTGACAGCTGATGTTATTAACATTAATAGAGCATAAATAATACTTAAAAAATAATATAATAATACTAAAACGATTGTGTTGTTGTTTTATCTTTGATTAGGTTATATACAAATGAAAGAGAATTGTTTTTTTCCCCGTCTTTGTTTTTTTTCTTTTCTAAAAAATTAAACAAAACATTGTAAATGCTATTATTAATCTTTACAAAACTGTTGCATTGACAGCTGATGTTATTAACATTAATAGAGCATAAATAATACTTAAAAAATAATATAATAATACTAAAACGATTGTGTTGTTGTTTTATCTTTGATTAGGTTATATACAAATGAAAGAGAATTGTTTTTTTCCCCGTCTTTGTTTTTTTTTTTTTCTAAAAAATTAAACAAAACATTGTAAATGCTATTATTAATCTTTACAAAACTGTTGCATTGACAGCTGATGTTATTAACATTAATAGAGCATAAATAATACTTAAAAAATAATATAATAATACTAAAACGATTGTGTTGTTGTTTTATCTTTGATTAGGTTATATACAAATGAAAGAGAATTGTTTTTTTCCCCGTCTTTGTTTTTTTTTTTTTCTAAAAAATTAAACAAAACATTGTAAATGCTATTATTAATCTTTACAAAACTGTTGCATTGACAGCTGATGTTATTAACATTAATAGAGCATAAATAATACTTAAAAAATAATATAATAATACTAAAACGATTGTGTTGTTGTTTTATCTTTGATTAGGTTATATACAAATGAAAGAGAATTGTTTTTTTCCCCGTCTTTGTTTTTTTTTTCTTCTAAAAAATTAAACAAAACATTGTAAATGCTATTATTAATCTTTACAAAACTGTTGCATTGACAGCTGATGTTATTAACATTAATAGAGCATAAATAATACTTAAAAAATAATATAATAATACTAAAACGATTGTGTTGTTGTTTTATCTTTGATTAGGTTATATACAAATGAAAGAGAATTGTTTTTTTCCCCGTCTTTGTTTTTTTTTTCTTCTAAAAAATTAAACAAAACATTGTAAATGCTATTATTAATCTTTACAAAACTGTTGCATTGACAGCTGATGTTATTAACATTAATAGAGCATAAATAATACTTAAAAAATAATATAATAATACTAAAACGATTGTGTTGTTGTTTTATCTTTGATTAGGTTATATACAAATGAAAGAGAATTGTTTTTTTCCCCGTCTTTGTTTTTTTTTTCTTCTAAAAAATTAAACAAAACATTGTAAATGCTATTATTAATCTTTACAAAACTGTTGCATTGACAGCTGATGTTATTAACATTAATAGAGCATAAATAATACTTAAAAAATAATATAATAATACTAAAACGATTGTGTTGTTGTTTTATCTTTGATTAGGTTATATACAAATGAAAGAGAATTGTTTTTTTCCCCGTCTTTGTTTTTTTTTTCTTCTAAAAAATTAAACAAAACATTGTAAATGCTATTATTAATCTTTACAAAACTGTTGCATTGACAGCTGATGTTATTAACATTAATAGAGCATAAATAATACTTAAAAAATAATATAATAATACTAAAACGATTGTGTTGTTGTTTTATCTTTGATTAGGTTATATACAAATGAAAGAGAATTGTTTTTTTCCCCGTCTTTGTTTTTTTTTTCTTCTAAAAAATTAAACAAAACATTGTAAATGCTATTATTAATCTTTACAAAACTGTTGCATTGACAGCTGATGTTATTAACATTAATAGAGCATAAATAATACTTAAAAAATAATATAATAATACTAAAACGATTGTGTTGTTGTTTTATCTTTGATTAGGTTATATACAAATGAAAGAGAATTGTTTTTTTCCCCGTCTTTGTTTTTTTTTTCTTCTAAAAAATTAAACAAAACATTGTAAATGCTATTATTAATCTTTACAAAACTGTTGCATTGACAGCTGATGTTATTAACATTAATAGAGCATAAATAATACTTAAAAAATAATATAATAATACTAAAACGATTGTGTTGTTGTTTTATCTTTGATTAGGTTATATACAAATGAAAGAGAATTGTTTTTTTCCCCGTCTTTGTTTTTTTTTTCTTCTAAAAAATTAAACAAAACATTGTAAATGCTATTATTAATCTTTACAAAACTGTTGCATTGACAGCTGATGTTATTAACATTAATAGAGCATAAATAATACTTAAAAAATAATATAATAATACTAAAACGATTGTGTTGTTGTTTTATCTTTGATTAGGTTATATACAAATGAAAGAGAATTGTTTTTTTCCCCGTCTTTGTTTTTTTTTTCTTCTAAAAAATTAAACAAAACATTGTAAATGCTATTATTAATCTTTACAAAACTGTTGCATTGACAGCTGATGTTATTAACATTAATAGAGCATAAATAATACTTAAAAAATAATATAATAATACTAAAACGATTGTGTTGTTGTTTTATCTTTGATTAGGTTATATACAAATGAAAGAGAATTGTTTTTTTCCCCGTCTTTGTTTTTTTTTTCTTCTAAAAAATTAAACAAAACATTGTAAATGCTATTATTAATCTTTACAAAACTGTTGCATTGACAGCTGATGTTATTAACATTAATAGAGCATAAATAATACTTAAAAAATAATATAATAATACTAAAACGATTGTGTTGTTGTTTTATCTTTGATTAGGTTATATACAAATGAAAGAGAATTGTTTTTTTCCCCGTCTTTGTTTTTTTTTTCTTCTAAAAAATTAAACAAAACATTGTAAATGCTATTATTAATCTTTACAAAACTGTTGCATTGACAGCTGATGTTATTAACATTAATAGAGCATAAATAATACTTAAAAAATAATATAATAATACTAAAACGATTGTGTTGTTGTTTTATCTTTGATTAGGTTATATACAAATGAAAGAGAATTGTTTTTTTCCCCGTCTTTGTTTTTTTTTTCTTCTAAAAAATTAAACAAAACATTGTAAATGCTATTATTAATCTTTACAAAACTGTTGCATTGACAGCTGATGTTATTAACATTAATAGAGCATAAATAATACTTAAAAAATAATATAATAATACTAAAACGATTGTGTTGTTGTTTTATCTTTGATTAGGTTATATACAAATGAAAGAGAATTGTTTTTTTCCCCGTCTTTGTTTTTTTTTTCTTCTAAAAAATTAAACAAAACATTGTAAATGCTATTATTAATCTTTACAAAACTGTTGCATTGACAGCTGATGTTATTAACATTAATAGAGCATAAATAATACTTAAAAAATAATATAATAATACTAAAACGATTGTGTTGTTGTTTTATCTTTGATTAGGTTATATACAAATGAAAGAGAATTGTTTTTTTCCCCGTCTTTGTTTTTTTTTTCTTCTAAAAAATTAAACAAAACATTGTAAATGCTATTATTAATCTTTACAAAACTGTTGCATTGACAGCTGATGTTATTAACATTAATAGAGCATAAATAATACTTAAAAAATAATATAATAATACTAAAACGATTGTGTTGTTGTTTTATCTTTGATTAGGTTATATACAAATGAAAGAGAATTGTTTTTTTCCCCGTCTTTGTTTTTTTTTTCTTCTAAAAAATTAAACAAAACATTGTAAATGCTATTATTAATCTTTACAAAACTGTTGCATTGACAGCTGATGTTATTAACATTAATAGAGCATAAATAATACTTAAAAAATAATATAATAATACTAAAACGATTGTGTTGTTGTTTTATCTTTGATTAGGTTATATACAAATGAAAGAGAATTGTTTTTTTCCCCGTCTTTGTTTTTTTTTTCTTCTAAAAAATTAAACAAAACATTGTAAATGCTATTATTAATCTTTACAAAACTGTTGCATTGACAGCTGATGTTATTAACATTAATAGAGCATAAATAATACTTAAAAAATAATATAATAATACTAAAACGATTGTGTTGTTGTTTTATCTTTGATTAGGTTATATACAAATGAAAGAGAATTGTTTTTTTCCCCGTCTTTGTTTTTTTTTTCTTCTAAAAAATTAAACAAAACATTGTAAATGCTATTATTAATCTTTACAAAACTGTTGCATTGACAGCTGATGTTATTAACATTAATAGAGCATAAATAATACTTAAAAAATAATATAATAATACTAAAACGATTGTGTTGTTGTTTTATCTTTGATTAGGTTATATACAAATGAAAGAGAATTGTTTTTTTCCCCGTCTTTGTTTTTTTTTTCTTCTAAAAAATTAAACAAAACATTGTAAATGCTATTATTAATCTTTACAAAACTGTTGCATTGACAGCTGATGTTATTAACATTAATAGAGCATAAATAATACTTAAAAAATAATATAATAATACTAAAACGATTGTGTTGTTGTTTTATCTTTGATTAGGTTATATACAAATGAAAGAGAATTGTTTTTTTCCCCGTCTTTGTTTTTTTTTTCTTCTAAAAAATTAAACAAAACATTGTAAATGCTATTATTAATCTTTACAAAACTGTTGCATTGACAGCTGATGTTATTAACATTAATAGAGCATAAATAATACTTAAAAAATAATATAATAATACTAAAACGATTGTGTTGTTGTTTTATCTTTGATTAGGTTATATACAAATGAAAGAGAATTGTTTTTTTCCCCGTCTTTGTTTTTTTTTTCTTCTAAAAAATTAAACAAAACATTGTAAATGCTATTATTAATCTTTACAAAACTGTTGCATTGACAGCTGATGTTATTAACATTAATAGAGCATAAATAATACTTAAAAAATAATATAATAATACTAAAACGATTGTGTTGTTGTTTTATCTTTGATTAGGTTATATACAAATGAAAGAGAATTGTTTTTTTCCCCGTCTTTGTTTTTTTTTTCTTCTAAAAAATTAAACAAAACATTGTAAATGCTATTATTAATCTTTACAAAACTGTTGCATTGACAGCTGATGTTATTAACATTAATAGAGCATAAATAATACTTAAAAAATAATATAATAATACTAAAACGATTGTGTTGTTGTTTTATCTTTGATTAGGTTATATACAAATGAAAGAGAATTGTTTTTTTCCCCGTCTTTGTTTTTTTTTTCTTCTAAAAAATTAAACAAAACATTGTAAATGCTATTATTAATCTTTACAAAACTGTTGCATTGACAGCTGATGTTATTAACATTAATAGAGCATAAATAATACTTAAAAAATAATATAATAATACTAAAACGATTGTGTTGTTGTTTTATCTTTGATTAGGTTATATACAAATGAAAGAGAATTGTTTTTTTCCCCGTCTTTGTTTTTTTTTTCTTCTAAAAAATTAAACAAAACATTGTAAATGCTATTATTAATCTTTACAAAACTGTTGCATTGACAGCTGATGTTATTAACATTAATAGAGCATAAATAATACTTAAAAAATAATATAATAATACTAAAACGATTGTGTTGTTGTTTTATCTTTGATTAGGTTATATACAAATGAAAGAGAATTGTTTTTTTCCCCGTCTTTGTTTTTTTTTTCTTCTAAAAAATTAAACAAAACATTGTAAATGCTATTATTAATCTTTACAAAACTGTTGCATTGACAGCTGATGTTATTAACATTAATAGAGCATAAATAATACTTAAAAAATAATATAATAATACTAAAACGATTGTGTTGTTGTTTTATCTTTGATTAGGTTATATACAAATGAAAGAGAATTGTTTTTTTCCCCGTCTTTGTTTTTTTTTTCTTCTAAAAAATTAAACAAAACATTGTAAATGCTATTATTAATCTTTACAAAACTGTTGCATTGACAGCTGATGTTATTAACATTAATAGAGCATAAATAATACTTAAAAAATAATATAATAATACTAAAACGATTGTGTTGTTGTTTTATCTTTGATTAGGTTATATACAAATGAAAGAGAATTGTTTTTTTCCCCGTCTTTGTTTTTTTTTTCTTCTAAAAAATTAAACAAAACATTGTAAATGCTATTATTAATCTTTACAAAACTGTTGCATTGACAGCTGATGTTATTAACATTAATAGAGCATAAATAATACTTAAAAAATAATATAATAATACTAAAACGATTGTGTTGTTGTTTTATCTTTGATTAGGTTATATACAAATGAAAGAGAATTGTTTTTTTCCCCGTCTTTGTTTTTTTTTTCTTCTAAAAAATTAAACAAAACATTGTAAATGCTATTATTAATCTTTACAAAACTGTTGCATTGACAGCTGATGTTATTAACATTAATAGAGCATAAATAATACTTAAAAAATAATATAATAATACTAAAACGATTGTGTTGTTGTTTTATCTTTGATTAGGTTATATACAAATGAAAGAGAATTGTTTTTTTCCCCGTCTTTGTTTTTTTTTTCTTCTAAAAAATTAAACAAAACATTGTAAATGCTATTATTAATCTTTACAAAACTGTTGCATTGACAGCTGATGTTATTAACATTAATAGAGTATAAATAATACTTAAAAAATAATATAATAATACTAAAACGATTGTGTTGTTGTTTTATCTTTGATTCGGTTATATACAAATGAAAGAGAATTGTTTTTTTCCCGTCTTTGTTTTTTTTTCTTCTAAAAAATTAAACAAAACATTGTAAATGCTATTATTAATCTTTACAAAACTGTTGCATTGACAGCTGATGTTATTAACATTAATAGAGTATAAATAATACTTAAAAAATAATATAATAATACTAAAACGATTGTGTTGTTGTTTTATCTTTGATTCGGTTATATACAAATGAAAGAGAATTGTTTTTTTCCCGTCTTTGTTTTTTTTTCTTCTAAAAAATTAAACAAAACATTGTAAATGCTATTATTAATCTTTACAAAACTGTTGCATTGACAGCTGATGTTATTAACATTAATAGAGTATAAATAATACTTAAAAAATAATATAATAATACTAAAACGATTGTGTTGTTGTTTTATCTTTGATTCGGTTTTATACAAATGAAAGAGAATTGTTTTTTTTTCCCATCTTTGCTTTTTTTATTCTAAGAAATTCAACAAAACATTGTTAATGCTATTATTAATCTTTACAAAACTGTTGCATTGACAGCTGATGTTATTAACATTAATATAGCTTAAATAATACTTAGTGTATCCTGTTTAGCATGATAAGTGGATGGCCAACCTGTCTAACGCATAACAAGGGGTTTATAGCAATTTCCGAGTGTTAGGCATTCTGAAATGAAATAAAAAAAATCGGTAGAGCAATAAACCAGAGCTCGACTCCTACTGTAGGCATTAAAAACATTTTAACCTCTATTACATCGCCGTCTCTGTAGGTACATTTGTACCAGAAACCTCTGGTTTACTATGGGGGAACCTATGGCTTACTATAAGGGGACCTCTGGCTAACAGCGATGCAAGTAAGAGCAAGGACTATTTTGCCAGTAATTCCAATGTTCCCACGTGACAGAGGTCACTTTTGTTTAATGCAGTGCCTTCGTTAAGGTGTCAAACCTGAGACTTCTGGTTTACTAGTCTGACGCCAAACATTTATGCTAAAGAGAAATGTTCTTGAGCTTAATCGCCAGAGCGTTCTGGAGTTTTGTAACACGATGTGTTTCAGCATTGCCCTGGCTGTCTAGAATACAGAGAGAATAGGTCATTGGTATCAGTCAGATGGGGATATCCACATGAAGTTGTGAGACGTTTTGGATGCAGCCTGAAAACAGTAAACCGTTCATTGTAATGTTTTAACGCAACAGCTTCGACATCCGACCGTCCAAATAGCAGAAGAACACGATTTACTACCCCTCGGTATAATAGCCGAATCCTGGTTCTGCTGTTACTGTTGGTGAAGGGAGGCTGCAAGTCCGGCGACGTTGTGATGATCGCTTCGCAGACTGTCTTCAAAGCTGACAGGCTGGTAGGGGAAACGTCATGGTCAAGTTTTTTTCCCTATGGTATTTGCACCAGGTGGGTTGTGGTTAATCGCAATGAAACTTTGAGATATGGTTGTCATGTTTCTTCAGTGGCATGGAGCAGGAGTCATTTTGAACATGAACACGCGACAACCCATATTCGTCATGTGATTGTTTTGTTATTCCACTGGTCTGTCCCCAGTAGAACATATATTGGTGTTCTAGAGACTATGACCTCACCTGAGTTAACCCTCTGGCTTGCATGAGCTCGCAAAGCATTGGTTTAGGAGATGAACAACATATCCGCAGACATTTTCGGATGTTGCACCGCGTACCTCATGACCAGTACAGAGGAGTTGCTATGTAGTGATCTAAGTAACTGTAGCAATGGTCATCACTTACAAACACTACCCAAAGCTTTCATTACATATAACGTCCCCAAAAAAAACTATGATCAATGAATAATTGGTTAAAACACCACAATACTCCTTAAACAGACATTTAAATATATCATTTGGTACCAAATTGAAGATGCTTTTACAAAAGACGACATACATTATAGCTGCTAGCGTTACAATTCTTTTTAACCTATCTGTTTTTTCTAAGCATATCGAGAGTACTTGAATGTGTGTCACCAGCTCCTAAACGTGACAGACAACTAACGACACAGAACCAGCTAAACACCTGGAAAGTATGATAAGTTTTATTCCACACTTCAAACATATTATCATGATTTGTTAGTTTCTGTCCCCTTCACAGATGGATAAATGATTACATTTCTTCTAATCCGCAAATTTACTTATTGTCAACGAGAGAGTAATGGACGCTTCAGGCGGCGGTGATGTGCGAGCGATTGTTTAATCGTTACCGACAGGAAAGCAGATTGTCCGTGCACCACATAGACTAAGTTTTAAAAGATTATCTCGCAGCATTGATGCAATAACATGGTGTAAGGTAAAAACGCTGACAGTTGAAATACGTATGACGACAAATTTGAAGCAGTTATCATATTTATGATTAATGCATTCATAAATCTTACAGGTTAATGCTCCGACTCCGTAACACCTGTTTATTCATGTGTGGGGCAATGCTAGATGACATTTACTGTTGTACTTTAGTTCATGGAAATCACGTTAATTTAATTAGGTTACAGGTTTAATTTGAAATGTCACATATCAGCGTATATGTGTCAAAACATCTGTTAAGTTTACTATAGCGTGTTTTTTTTAATTATGTCCAGAGACTTTTATTTGACACTTTAACATACCAAGGCGTATGAGGTCGTATTACATGTACGAGTATATATTCAAGCTATACTAAAGAAGGACTAAAAATCTGTATTTTGTGTTGTATTTCATTTTATATGTGCAATCACTCATACAGCCTTTGTATGCGTATAAACAGAAATACGTTCATCCTTGCCAGTTTATGCCATATGATGACATCATGTGTATTTGTGAAATAACTTTAATATGACGCCAAAACGACTTTCATGCATCTAATGCATCTGTGCCATATGATTACGTCAGTGCTGGCTGTATCGGTCTCATGCATGATCGCATTAAAACGTTGTATGCCAATCAAGCAAAACCCAATGCAGTATGAAATATCAAGTAAGTCAATACAAATATATGTCCTTGTACAATATTTAACACCGATAGGCGAAAAATGATTCAAAGCTGATGAAAAGCCTTTGATAGAAATCGATTTTAAATTAATTTGTAACCATCAATAAGTGGCAGGTATCGTTATCTTAAATTAAAGTCAGTCTGTGTGTTATATATAACACCAATATGAAACATGAGAAATTAAACTTGTAAGGATTCCGTACACGCATACTATTAAACATGGCCGAGTTTATGGACAACGTTTCGTAAGATGCTAAACGTTCTACTCATGCATAATACGAACAACCAACATGCTATAAACGGCAACACATATAAGACCTTGGACAGCTAGTTACCGTTGGGAACCTTCTTCACTTGAGACACGTCGTTCGCCGAGGTTTGAAAATGAATCCTCACTCGCCGTACGTGGTGAGAAACTGTCCGGCGTCACGCAAAATAGAACCCATAGTCTTCATATCTCCCAGAGTATGAGTTCATAACAGGAATGTTATTGGCATCAAAACACAGGACAATCGTAATAACATGCATCATATGATCCAGGTGTGTTTTGGTAGATCGTTGATAACCTGTCACATCAGCGATCATCACGAATCCTCTTTGTTATTCCGTAATATTACTCAACGAATCATACCAAATTGCACATTTGCGCGATTTTGCGCATAAACCAGGACGAATGATCGCGGGTTTGTTTGACTGTTACAATTTTTACGGTATTTAGAAGTCTGAATCGCGTCATTGAACATGACACCAGATTGTTTACAAAAATAATGTCAATAATTTCCCAGTGTTTCTTTCTCTGTTTAGCAATATCCGCCTTACTAGTAGTATCATGAATACAAACGCTACCTTGACGACTAAAGAGAATCACCAAGGATCCCCGTACCACTGCAAAACAAACATAAGTATGCATTGGATTATGAAAAGTTCTTTTTACACAACAACTCGTACACATTTTACACCTTTGTGTGCATACGCTGCACAAGTGGCAGGTCTGATGAAGGTGACAGTGTACATACCGTACTAGTCATCGAAACGTCACATAGAAACTCTTATTGGTTGTGAATATTGGTTGTGAAAAAAGACCTTTTCATGAGCTTTACTTACCAACCTGTAGAAAATGTTTAGAAATGTTTCAAGCTTTGATACAATTTCTTTTTTGAAAAGCAAGCTATTGAATACCAAATCAATTGCAATACGTAAACATCGAAGTCACAACCAAAAAAGGAAAACTTCACGATCGGAAAATGGAAATCATCCCACTTCTAGTACAGCTTATTCGTGAGCTGTTAATAATGTTTTAGTTAAAAATCGGGAAAAGCAGCTGCATTAGTGGAGTCGGTAATGTCCATGATTTCAAAATCAGGATGGTATAACGTATAAACGATCAATATGATCAATACATTTCTCATACTGTAAAGACGTTATGATATGTCTGCAAATGAAATTGAAGGACTAGGTTTCGTTTTTGTCATCAGCTCTGATAAGCTCAATAAATCCAGCTTTAAATGAAAAAAAAAAAAAAAAAGTCGAGCGGGGCACAGTTTGTATTTGTAGGAATGCCTACGGTCTGCTGGAAAATCTTTCCACCGAGTTCAACAATGATTTTGTCAACCAAGAACCAGTTAATGCAAAGGGACTTGGACAGGATTTGAACCCTGACCCTCCATCACTTTCATATCGTATTTCATAGAATATACTGTATCGAGGCGTGTGTAATGTATACATGTACAACACTTACACATTAATGATCAAATATCACGCCATTCTCAAAAATCTTAAATGTCAGAAAAATGAATACAATTAACACGACACAATACATTATTGTTAATTCACTAAACGGAAATGGTTTTAGTGCGTATTCACTAATGAGATAGGTAAAGTAGCGAGCGAGAAATGCCCGGCACCACTTATGTATACCTGACACGTTTAAACACGGAAAGTGATTGATATTGCCCAGGGTCCTGTTCAAAGCTTGGTTAGCTTAACGTGTCTGTATTGTAGAAGAAGAGAACTGAAAATTGGCAAAATTTAAAGATCCTTTCTGTCTTCCTATGCTCGTTTTGAATCACAATATATACATTATTTTATTACAAATCTATAATATATTTTTTAATCTTAATGAATTCGAAAACTTATTACGAATCAAGATGTCGTAGAGCTGATCAGATATCAATAAATGATATTTACATCTATGCGATTTATTTTATTGTCATGTTTACCTTTTCCTGAAGAGTTCTACACTAAAACATCAGTTAAATATCACCGTAACAAACATGTTAAATATCTAATGAGATTGATAGATTCGACTTTGGTTACATTTCTGACGACACATCAGAGGGATACAAAGGAATAAACCACTAGTGATAATTAGGTTACGCTGAATTACCGTCTACATTAATAAGTACATTGTATTGATTATGAAGGGGAATAACTCTCACAAAACACGAGAATAACGTTTAATGATGCATACAACCTTAAGATAGAGAGTCAAAAACGACTAAGACATGTAGCTGCTTTGCCATTTATTACAGCAAAGAGTATTATATGAAAGAAATGCATCTCATATAATTTCAATTTTTATAAAAACAAAAGGTCACAGGGATTCGAAGCCCGGACCACTTGATTGTAAACAGTGTTTATAAAATGCGGTTCTGGTCATGCTATTTGTTACGGTAATAACTTCTCTGTAAAAAAATTGGGGAAAATTTCAAACTGTTCTATTTCCCTAAAAGAAAGAAAGATTCTTTAATGCCAACATATAAACAAGGTTGTAACATTTTCAGAGTAATTATCATTGAAAAATAAAAAAAAGGATTGTATGTTTTGGGAAACAAAATAATATATAAAGATCAATTTACACAAACATACACAAATATATTTGCAGATGATTGCGAAGAAAACCCGATAGTTTTACTTCATTCTACTTATTTGTCGAGACCTCAAGCAACTAGAGAGTGAATACAGTTGTTAAGTTTCATTATCTTTGACTTCTTTTAAATAAAACGTGTTTGCTGAAGTACCTGCATTGTGCTTTTCTTCATATATCCAAATTGTTTTGAATTTCTGCAAATAACAGACAAATATACCATGTTGAAAATTTAGACATCTGGCTCTATAATGCAATTAAACATTTTCCTAAATGTGAAGTCACATCAGGTAGTTCGTTTTAAAATTACAAGATTTATCAACAGTCAATTATTTATTTAAAAGTATAATTTATTACTTTTCATGCATTGCTACAAACATTTATCTACTTGTCATTATAGAGTGTTCTCATCACGTCCTTGCCAAATAAATTCAAAATAATTCATTATAAGTTTTCTCATATTCCTTACATAAATAATGTTTGGCGTTTGATCCGACTATAATAGCCAGAAAGTTGACAATTCAAAAAGGCACATTAATGATAAAAGAGGCTACGCCTAATGTCAAACGTTTTCCCGAACAGGAATAACCCTGCGCACGTCTCCTGGCCTTGACAGGAGCGCTCTGCGGTCATGCCTGATGTTTCCTTGTGTGTCACTAGAGTACGTATCCACGAGAAGATTAATCTTGACGACATCCCACTTGCTTGTGACCACAAAACCCTGACGTCCTACACACGAGGTTGTTGGTTCACAACGTGGGATACTCAAAACAAGCTTACAGCTGTTAGTAAAGCGATCCAGGTTATTGACGCTGTGTCAAAATAAAAAAACAACACCATCACATGTTTAAACAGTGCATAAATGATAAAAAGATACTTTGAAATACTATACAATATTGAGAGTAGCATTATTTATCAAAATAGAAAGACAAGTCAGATACAAATATTTTAACAACGCACAATATTATATTAAATTAAAATCATGAACGAAATGTTAAGATAACAGAGCTAACTTAAGAATTATGTTTTAATTAACATTTATTATTTTCATATATATTTGTTTAATTAATTTTCTTTTCTTTGAGGACATAGAAAGTACTGTTGTTTCGGCCCACTCATAGTCTGCGAACGTGCATTTGATGATCACGAAAATTTAATTAATGTGTCATATTTCAGGAACATTAAAAATCAAAAACTTCTAGTTGTCACAACAAGAAATGTATTGCAATTTTGCATGAAGTGCTTAATCATAACATTGCAATACTATACTTAAACATTAAACACAAGGAAATTTAAATAAAGTTGTTTTTAATAGTTTATTAAAACAAAAAAAAATCTAGTCATTATCGATGTTAAAATTCCACTAATTTCTGAATATACCTTCTTAATTTTTAGTTTGGCTCAGAAATGTCTCATTATTAATAAATTGATTAAGTATCATATTTACAGGTTTTCGTAAGTGAGACTATATGTATTGACATACTTGACATATCATGTCTGATGATGTTCTGCCATGCGTTTGTGGCCCACTTACACGACATCGCATAGCACGGAAACTTTACTCTCTGCCAACGACGCTTTATGACCATTACTTCAGGGAAAAACTAATCTCTCTAACACTTTTTTCTCTCTCAATTTCTACTCTCTTCCTTCCTCCTAAACTTCCTTCACTCTCCCTCTTATTCCAACCCCCCTTCCTTTCCCTCTCTCACTCTCCCTTCCCCTTTTTTTCTCCAAAGCCACCTTATTACATATGGAATTGACTAAATTCTCTACAAAGAAATTTTATGATAAGGAGAAACTACCATCTCTCTTCGAAATCACTGAATTAAACGGAGAAAATACCATCTCTCTTCGAAATCACTTAATTACACGGATAAACTACATTCTCTCTTAAAGGAACATCACGTGAAGAGCCATAATTGCACACATGCCAATATTCAGAATTTAAATGAAAAAATATTTGTTGGCATCTCGGCATAATTTATAGACACCAGGAAATATCTATTATCGGAATGTGATCGGTACAGATGGGTACGGGGCTAAACACCTTCCCTCAACCATGGGACAAACGTTTCTGTAATAATGGAAATTTACGAGACGAATATTCCTTTTCAAATATTTTCATGAAGTGTATACATGTATATGCATTTTGACAAGCATAAAAAAGAAAAACGTTTGTGATTTTTGTATTACATTGTACAGCTCAATGTCTTTGGCCACTTTTTTGTCCAGACCATGCATTAAATATATTCATGTATACTCTCTTTCCCACTTCCATTGTCTTCATACGCTAACACTTAGTAAGTCATATTAGCCATCACACACAATACACATTTCTATCAAAACCACTACGTGTACATGTAAAGTATGTGTCAGATATGGAACGTGTTGAGGATACTTGATAGTTATATGTTTTCAATATTTTGCATAGATTAAAGCATACTTGTAATGAGACAAATTTTCTTTAATCAGTTCTTTTTGTCCGAAACAGAAGCCGTATTTATCGACAGCATGCGTCATTTTGCCGTAAACAAAGGACTTTTTTTCCCATTTCAATGCGTATTCCGATTCTATCTCAAGATCAAACATTCTAAGTCAACATCATGTGAAAACATGAACTGTTGAAACATTACGATTTAAAAAACAATTTTGTTATGCGAATCTATGTCTATAAGTAGGTTTTCCTTCCTCAGATATTCATCCGGAACCAATAGTTAAATCATACTATTTTACTGAACCCGGGACTATTATATATTATGTAAATCTAAAAGCGCGCGTATCTCATTTGACCCGAGTAACGACAGAGGAGTGAACAGAATACGCCGTTGCCATAACAACAGTTATATCCCTTGGAGGGCCTTATAGCAAAATCAAGCTAACCAGTCACTTATCCCTTCCTTTCGCATAAACCACTGTATAATTATAGAATCACAAAGTACTCTCCGATACATGCCCATTAACATATTAAACTAAGTTCATCTGTGATCAAACTTAGACAAAGATACTAGCTAGGTTAATAGTTTTAGAAATGCGAGAGAATACATGCACCGTACCAACTGTTAGGGCAATTATTTTCTCCTTTGAATACTTCCCACCTTCAATAATGATTCCGTAACGTAAGTATTGGGCTATCTTTCGACCGTTTGGGCAACTTTTCGCTTCGTAGCTGACGCGGTAACGCTTTTCGCATACCAACAATTCCCACGGCTGGTCATTTTATTTACAATGAAATTGCGAGCTATGCGCATGCGTTAAAGTAGCTCTGACGAAGGGAAATCCTTGATAAAACGTTGGTCAGACAGGTAGAAATCCTGATACTTATCTTAAATTTATTCATTTTTATGAATACATATCAGCCAAATCCAATCGTTTATTTTCCATAAGGAGACTCACTTGATATGTTTATGAAGTATTTGGAAGAAGAAAAAAGACAAAACAAGTATACATTTCACCGTGATGTCCCTTTAACATTCACTGCTTAACGCCGCATTCACACGAGTTATGTAACTTTATTCCTTCCACTTGCCAGCATGCCGCGCGCAGCAACCTGACTAACGTTAATGGCGGCCATCAAATTTACACTGAAGACGTCCTCATAAGTCCTTTATCCGTGTCGACGAAAGGCACGGGAGACGGCGACACAGCGGCGTTGTTGACAAGCAGGTCAATTGTTCCGACGCCCTCCACGGCGGGTCACGTCGCCTCCCAGTCCGACAAGTCGGCCTGAACGGTGTGAATAGGAGGGAACTCCAACTTCATATCGTCCAGATTGGCCTTTGTGATGCTGAGGGCATACACTTCTGCTCCGCACTCGACCAAATCCCTGACGATACCCCGCCCCGCTCCCGTTACCAGAGCCTTTTTATTGTCAAGACGGATCTCCATTTCGACCTTATAGCTTCGCTGATGAGCGAGTGATCTGAGACCACACGCATATACAATATATAGTATACATTTTTTCAAGATGGCGTGGTCATGATATATCAAGATATCGGTCGAGTGTGACCTTTACGATCTGAGATAAGATAAAAGACTGCTGCTTGATAAAGACGTGAACTCATATCACATGTTTCATAGCAAAGTTGTCATCGCAGCATTTCTGTTACATACATAATATATACTCTGGTATTGGGAAACATACCATGAGATGCTCATACTCATAGCTTGGGCCCGTATTCATGAAACCATTCTTATTCTCAAGCATAGATTTTTTGCTCAAAGCAACTTTCTTGTAACTCGCTTAAATCACGTGACACGGTCAGACAGTCAACTGTGAACATTTAGTTCAGCATGCGTCTTGAAGTCTCTACAAAATTCTTCCAAAAATGTTGACAAATGAGATTATTTTATTAATCTATTTCAGGAGCAAGAAATGGTCTTGAGCACGGAATTTGAGTTTGGGCACGAGAACGGTTTCATTGGATACGGGCGCTGGACTTCAGTCCTATTCTTAGATGTTTATCTATTGTATGTACGTCTACCATATAAACAAAAAAAATCAAGATCAAGGGAATATCGCATGTCTGATATATCTTTCAAAATTGAAAGAAAAATAACTCATCTTGTTTTAAGGATGCTTCTCAGGGCACGTCTTGGGTCTTCACTTAGACAACGACTTCGGACAGAGTATCTCAGATCAGTTACATGTACCTGTACATCGTAAAGAGCGAGATTAAGCTGCGGTGCTTTCACTAAATCTAAAATAATGTAATTACGAATGATATTAAGCTATACATATATTTCTGATACAATTTGACAACGAAACATCTATTGCTGATCCAGAATTCCTAGTTCAAGTGATGATGAAGTTTCCAAAAGCTATTCCCCTGATTACCGTCAAGTTGGTAAGGGTATTGTGTATACTTGTTCATATAACACAAACAGTAAAACGTTTATGTCTTACTATGACTAATGACTATGTAGCATGCACTCTGGCATCAGACCCTGCATATCTGTACTGTCATTTATATCTTCCATCGAACGGCGTGGAAGGGCGCATGGTCATCGGTTTCTCTGTAGCTACTACCGTGTACGAGTTGTCTCCCTTCATTGATACAATTATATAAACTTCGCAGGCTGGGGTGGATATGGATGTTCTTAAATCTTAGAATGGTCGGGTGGCAGCAATGTAGAACGATTCCCCGATCGGACATGAAGAGTAATGGGTCAGCTGCCCGTCTTTTCAAGTTTTCAAGTTTTATTCGAACTTTAGGCCATTGGCCCATCAGTATACAATACATATTATACATAAATTATGGACAATGTACAGAGAATGAAGACAGTCATATTCCATTAAAATTCCCTTAATTTGTTTGCCTCATCAATGAATTTTCCTAGTATACACAATTATTTAATATTATGGACACTCAATAAATGAACGACTTTAAACACAGATGTTTTTTTCCAATAATAGCTTTTGATAAAACGTGATCTGAGATTTTGGAATTTAGAACAGACTAATAAAAAATGAACTTCGTCCTCTACTTCAGAGGGGGAGTTACACTGTTTACAATATCGACGTTCTCTAGGTATATTATTATACCTTCCAACTTCTACAGCCAAAGAATGTGTAGATGTACGGAGTCGAGTTAAACAAATGCGATATGTCATTGGTATATTTTTTGTGAGGTAAAATTGTAATGATTCTCCAAAATCCATGACATTTTTATACAATAAACGTTTTGGAGAGTTTTCCTCTGAGGCCCTTAGGGATTGGATGCCTTGATAAAAAATTCTTTGTTTTATCAATGGTAATATCACATTTTGCACAGAAATACATGGATTTAACCAAACATCACTAAGACCTAGATTATTTAATTCATCTCTTACTGCTTTAGCCCAGTTGAAACATTGTAATAAAAATCTATAGGAAGTGGATATGATACAATTTTAAGATTTTAAGATCTTAAACCAATATTTCATCATTCTAATTTTTCTAATCCAAAATAGAGGTAATCGTCCCAATTCAAGATATACCATATTGTTATTGGGCGATTTCGTCATTTTTAGTAGTGTAAAAAAGTTTTCAGTAGTTTAAAAATGTAAATGTAAATGTTCAATCTCTGGAGCTTTGTGCATACACAAAATTTCACTTGCATAAAAAAGGATACTGCTTACATATGTATCGTAAAGGTGTAGCATAGTTTTTACATTTAAGTTTAATGATGAACACTTTAAAAATAGTGCAAACCTAGATTTTCGTCCTTGGATAGCTAATTGTTTTTGGATAGAAGTGAATTTATTATTGTATTTTAGAATAACACCTAGGTAAGGAAAGTGATCCATATAGTCGACTTTACTTCCTTTATAATACCATTTTTCAGCATTATGTAATCTTCCACCTTTTCTAAAAACTACAATTGTGGTTTTTTTCCGCATTTTCAGTTAAATTCCATTTTGTAGAGTATTCAAGAAGGCTGTCAAGAAGAGTCTGCAGACCCTGTACAGATTCCGAAAAAAAGAACCAAATCATCTGCGTACATTAACAGAAACAAACTTAACTCACCGAATTCGTATTATGTTCCACCGTTTTCAATAAAGGATATTTCAAAATCATTGATAAAAAGTGAAAACAGTAATGGTGACAAAATTTCCCCTTGCAATAAACCGTCATTGTTTTCAAAAAAGTTAGAGTATTTTCCATTAATTGAAACACAGGATTTGACTGATTTATCAAGCGACTTAATAACAGACACCATTTTTCCTCGAATACCAAGCCTGGTCAAGCCCGTCCACTTAGGTTTTCTCCGGTACTCCGGTTTCCGTCCATATTATATCAAGACCTCTCTGGCGTATCCTGACCAAGGACAGAGATTAAACATTAGTTGATAAATCCAGTTTTATTATTTTTGTAAAATCAATAGTTTGGAATCAATATATATATATACATGTAGGAAGTAAATCAATAGCTCCTATTAAGCTTCTGTGGTTCAACATTTTGTTCGAATTTATGCAAGATTAGGTATTCGGGAATGTTTATCTTCATGGTGTGGCATCATGTTTGTAATAAAATGAACTGTTGTACATGTATGAGTTCACTCGATCTGGTTTCGTACAGTTTTATACAATAGAGCTTGAGAAAACAAGTAAACCATTCTCATTCCTCAAAACTGTCTAAAGGTATGTACCATACTAATAGTTACACGAGTTGCTTTCTGGGACAATATTAAATACCACAACTCTCATTTCCCTGGTCATGCTCCATGATAAAATTCGGAGGCATATAGTCACTGCCCTGTCCTTCCGACATGTTTTTCTAACTCGCTGAAGGTAAATCGATGGAATTTAAGGGATATACTTATGTCGAGTTTCACTGTGGCTTACGACTAATCGGTCCGTACGCCTAAGGTCAAGGTCACATTGTGGTCTAAGGCCAAATACATAGCTTCTGACTCTAAAGATATCTCGATAAAGTGTAAGGGATATATGTCGGATAACAAGGCAGTTTCACAGGGACCTGAGAATTCGCTACCGTTACCGCTATTTTTGGATCTATAGGTGTTCAGAGTACTTTTACATGTTTTAGGGACTTTCGTTAAAAATTACACCCCAATGATCCCATATACTCTATATATACTCGACTTTCGGTAAAAATGATACTCCATCGTATATATGATCATAAATGCGAGTTCAAATATAGCTGAAACAAATTCGCAGGACCCTATGGGCGGTGTGTCGCGTAACACAATGTTACGTACGTCCAATTGCAAGGTTAAGGTCACATTGATGTCAAAGGTCAAATTCGTTGCCCGGACTCTCTAAAGATATCTCAACGAAGTGTTAGGGATAAATGTACAATGACACGGAGGTGTGTCGCGTACCACTTTGTTATCGGTCATAACAACTGACTCGCTGAAGATAGCTTAATGAAAGGTAGGGATACATGTCGGATAGGTCTGTATGTTCAAGGTCAAAGTGACAAATTATTCCAGTATTGTTGACATTTTCGGGAAGCATAGTCAATCAAATGTACCGTTTTTCATTAAATATAATTCAGCTGTTCAGAAATATCTGACCCTCCGACTTCTTGCTATGAACGTTGTCGTGAGGGTAAACATGAACGGGTTATCAGATCCGACACATCGTTTTATCGGTTGGTTTTAACAGCGAGAAAATGGGCAATTGTGCAGTATATGTATATTTACATAATGATAGCGCATCATCAGGTCACGATAAACTACATACATGTACATGTACAATAACCTTGAATTGTTAAGACTGGGGCAGATGGACAAAATAAAAAAAAGCGTTCCTGGAACACTTTATTCGGAAAACTATATACATTGTAAATCATCGACCTGACGATCTTAAACAGTCTTCCATGTTGTTTAAGAACACGATGCTACGGAAATTGCAGCCATTCGTCCAATTTATTTTAATTTGTTCACGTTAAGTCACATTGGCATATCCGATGACACGAGATACTGAGTATATAAATCGATGGACAATGAGATACGGTCCCGCAGCTGTGTCATCCTCTATAAGATAACTTAGTTATAGAGACAAACTACCATCTCTCTTCGAAATCACTTAATTACATGGAGAAAATACCATCTCTCTTAAGATAACTAAGTTATAGGGAAAGACCACCACCTGTCTTCAAAATACTTCATTACACAAAGAAACTACCATCTCTCAATAAAATTACTTCATTATAGAGAAAAACTTCCAAATCTCTTTAAAATCATTTCATTATAGAAAATACTACCATCTCTTTTCAAAATACTTCACTACACAAAGAAACTATTATCTCTTTTTAAAATTACTTCATTATGAAGAAAAAACTTCCATATCTCTAAAATCATTTCATTATAAAGAGAAACTATCATTTTAACAGACAATTAATTACAGGGATCAACTTATCTTTCTCATTTCAACTTGACGTCATTACAGAGAAAAGCTATTTTTTTCAATGATACCTAATAACAATGAGAAAAACTTTGTCCCGAAAATGATTATGCCCTAGACTGGATTTTAAAATGGAATACAATGGCCACATAACGTTTGGATCAATAAATACTTATTTCGCTAATATTTAAAAAAAAATTAAGCAAATATTAATAACGATATCTTATGAGATTATTGAACTCGATATGCCTTTCGTATAATGTGTCTTTCTTACATTGCCATGTTTACAGAAAATACCAATTGAAAATGAATATTGACGTAGAAACAACATACAATGTACCTGTATAAATACTTTCATTTATTAACCAGGTACACTTTCTTCCTTAAAGAGGTGCTGGATACATCATTGACAGGACATTTTAAGTAATACACGTGACATACATACCTTTGTCACTTGTGAGTTCGTATACTTGTCATGAAAGGCCTTTGGTTATATGATTTATAATACGCTATTCGCACCTTTTAATGTGCAGTGTGCTGGATAAAATATATGACCGCAGACAACTCTTGACCCACTATTGGCCGCCTGAGATGTCCACTCTAAGTGATGAATTGCCAAGGTGTCCTCGCACTTGAATCTTCAGGTTCAGTGAACTCGTCATTTGCTCATTTAATATTGAATTGATTGTACCTTCAGTCAAGTCTGATATGGTATTTTATAAAGAAAAAACTTAGTATTTTTTTTTTACCAAGGCATCAACTCAACAGAAATCGGAACTCAAATCATAACCACAGGAATATAAATCAAGGAGACAAAATAACGACCCACCATGATTCTGTTTCCTGCACCACATGTGGTGCTTGCCATGATGATATCCAATATATCGGTCAAAAAGGTCAAATGCTTTCAGGTACACTGCAATAAGGAAATATCCTTTTGTAAAGGTTAATTTTATACCGTAATCAAATATTTTCTAGACACTTTTCCTCTTGCCTCCACATGTTTCGGAATACTTTTAGACATTTTTGTTTTTAATTCATTCATTCATATTTTACCCAAATGGACAAAAATAGCAAATGTTTAGTTTGTCTGCCTTTCTGTATCGAATATATTAAATGATTGTTTCTGGTTATTATATTACCTAACAATGTTTTGGCCTTGCTGATTGAATATCATTCCTTGAGGTTTGCCGCAATCTTACAGCTGAAACATTTCTGACAGTTTATATGAAAAAAGTGTTAAAAATCATAACATCAACTGTAGTCAGAAGCTAAAAATGGTTATACTTATAAGGGAAACCCCTGCATAATTGCTTTTATGATCTCTACTTCGGTACACAACCGCGACCAAATACATTTGCTGCACCCATCGCCATATTTGGGATCTTTATCATTCTTTCTACTTCTAACTACCTTTAATTTCCTTTCACCTTGTTTGGCAATACATTACTTATGGATTTAATGTTGAGCGTGCGCCCAGGTGAGGAAAGCAAGGGGTTTTGTCCCCAGGCCAGGACATACCACAGTCTTTCAAAATGGTAGTTGCTATTCCCTGCTTAACGCTCAGCATTTAGGGGAAGGGAAACAACTGGTTCACCCGTTGTCAGTATAATGTGACCGGGCGGAATGCTGAGCTGGGTGCCTTCTGCATGGCATTTCAGTGCAATAGCACGTTAAAGTCGGCATCAGATCCGCGCTATCACAAGGAGGAAAGCACATCAACATACCCTGTCTCCTACACACACACAGGGGCAGCACGCATACACTACACACATTGAGGCACGTCCTTATATGACCTAAGCTGTTAATAGGACGTTAAACTAAATTAATTAAAAAGATCAAAACACTCAAGACATGGATTGTCGTTTTTGACCTTCAGTTCAACTTCTAAAATGTGTTTTTAATGTTTGAAATAGCCATACGTTTTTATCTATCATCGTCTTTCTAGTTGTTTTTAAATAGGTGCTTGCTTTCTTTGTATGTTTAGTGATTATAATAATGTACCGCGGTATTTAATTTAAATTAAAGTACTAATTGAGTCTTAAAAGGAGTTCATGCTTTATTGATATTTGTGTAATCGGAATATTGATATTTCAAGAAACAATATGTAAACAGAAACGTCCTCCATTGTCAATTCTCTAAGTGCTTATATGGCCTTGTTATTTCCATCTTTATCACAGAGTCTTTAAACGCCTTGTTGATGCAACGGCACTTATATTGTCAAATGTTTTAGAATGTATTAAGTGATCCTTTTTTTTACCTTAATATGCCACTTATCCGATATGATCACCAGAATTATATCGGATAAGTGGCATATTAAGGTAAAAAAAGGTTGTCCTTTTGTCCCATAAGACGCATAATTGTATAGACCAGCTGTCATTTTCCCAGCAGGTCCCACGTGTGACGTCACTATGTTGATGTACAGGTATTGTTCGCTTACTTGTTTATGTGACAAGTAGTAATGTTCCCGTAGTTTTTTTTATATATATATATTAATGTACATGTTATGTGCAAATAATCACAGTTTTCATGACGTTTTTTGAGAAATATTTTATTCAATATTATAATATCACATAAAATATGACATATTGCCAATAGCTGGTATGAAAAATAGTAGGGGTGGCCTTGCTCACAAAAATATGCGTTTCGCACATACATTTTGAAACTGTAGATCTTATTTTTCCCTAGAGTTGTATGATGCCGTCACCATTGACGATCATACTAAAGAGCCTTTGGGGAATATCCGCATAGGCTAAAAAGTAATACATACTTCGCCAAAAAAGAAAGGGGAACACTTTTCCTCTGAGGACAATTTTATGTATACAAAATTAGAAATGGATAACTCATTTAGTCTGTCTTTTTATTTATAATTTATCTATATATTTATGTATTATCCTTACCAACAATACAACATAGTTCGAAGATGAATATTTCGTGTCCTATTTTATTATTTAATATATATTGATGTTCACAGCGTACGTCCCTAGGACGATTTCCAGCTGTTTCATGCATAGCGCTTTACCTATCAACATGAAAGGTATTGATTTTCAGAGTCTAAAATATTCATAGTTCAGGTCAAAGTACTAGTGTGTAATTAAACGCAGTTGAGAAGTGAAACACATTCCTACTGGAAGTGTGAGTACCGCATGAACTATACATAAGACGACAATCTACTAATGTGAGTAACAAAAACATAATGCAAGGGAAAAGAAGCGAACAACTCTATTTTAATATTTAAAACATTGAATGCTGTTGATTAATTATCTTATAAATCTTATTCATAATTTTAATTAATTTTAATTTGTATTTGATTGAATTATTGTTGTATTTGATTGATATATTTCTATATTTTATTCATTCATTTCTTTATTTGATCGAAAAGGCATTGTCTGATGACGTTTTTTAAAATTCCCACTTCAGATCGTATTTTATCTTTTAAGTATTCATCTTTGATAATGAACAGCTAAATGTTAAATTGAACATATCAAATAGCATCCACCGAGGATTTTATAACTGGAAATTCATTTTTTTATTTTATCATTTGTTGGGTTCCTTTAGGACTCACGAGTTGTATTTAAGATCTAAGAATAAATACCAATTTCTTATGTGTAACGAAACATACCTGTATGGAAAAAAAAGTTTTATACTTTTCGGAAACAATATGATAACGAACATTATCTATCACAGATGGAAGCAAGGGATTACATTCACCTGCTGAAGGCCTGTCTTCACTTGATTGCAATAGATTTCACGTTTTCGGGGAGTGGTATGTATATATTTTTACTTTTGCAATGTTATTGAGGTGGTTCTGATGCCAAGCGCATATAACAGTTTGTTGCATAAACGTGACGTTAGGAAATAATTCACATATTAAACGTCTGATAATTTACTGTAACATTGTTCATTTTTGCGTAGAAATCTGTCCAGCAACCTCTTCCTGATATATATTTACTCAAGTTTAATGGTACTGTGTGCTACGTGTAATCATGTCGAATGGAACTGTGTGTCACATGTAATTATGATTAATAGTATTGTGTGCTACGTGTAAAAATGTTTAATGGCACTGTGTGTTACGTGTGATCATGTCGAATGGAACAGTGTGCCACATGTAATTATGTTTAATGGTATTGTGTGCTACCTGTAATTATTTTTAATGGTGCTGTGTGTTACGTGTGATCATGCCTAATATTGTTGTGTGTTATGTGTAATCATGTTTAATGGTGTTGTGCGTTACCGGTTACCACGTTTAATGGTGTTGTGTGTTACCTGTTATCACGTTTAATAGAACAGTGTGTTACCGGTTACCATGTTTAATAATACTGTGTGTTACCTGTTACCACGTTTAGTAGTACTGTGTGTTACCTGTTATCACGTTTCATAGTGCTGTGTGTTACCTGTTACCACGTTTAATAGAACAGTGTGTTACCTGTTATAACGTTCAAAAGTACTGTGTGTTACCTGTTATCACGACCAACAGTGCTACAGTTATATCCAAATAAATTAAGGGATGGTTACTTTTATACGAAAACCCACAATGCAGTGGGACAGAGATATCGACATTATGCTTAAACATATCGTTTATATATGTTTGTGTTGTGTTTATTTTATACCAATGATAATAATATACAATATCTATATAGCGCCCTATATAATTTGTAGAATTACTCTAAAGCGCTTTACAAAATATGGATAATAGTATTAGTTATTATTATGAAACAAAAACAAAACATAACCTTACAATCACTTTTATACATTAAGCGAGCAGATAATCGTCGCAATATGCACATAAATGAATGAATAAAGGGTGGTATTTATATGACGTCTTTGCAAAGAGCCTAAAATGCAGACGTGAAGTGGAGAGTTTTGATGTCCTTCTTAAGTTTGGCCAGAGTATTTGACTTTCTAATAGCAGATGGTAAGCTATTCCAAAACGTGTTTTGGTTTCTTCTACGGGGTTCCAACTGCTAATGGCGTTGGTGTACCGATATATATTGTATCCTTCAATACTATATTACTTTATTTTGTTTTAATTTAGCGTTTTGCTTTATTTTGCGCCGTTTTGCGGCCAGGCTCCGGCCACGTGTTCGCGTTTGACGGTTTGTTTACTTTGAGATGGTGACTCCTCCTTCTTAAAGGCGCTGTCCTGGGGGTCATTTATTTGAGGCTTCCGACCCCCACCCTTACTGTCCTAGCTGTCGGTCTTGCTATTGGAACAGCCGTGTGACATTTGCTGAGTTGTTGAGTCTTCCCTGGGGTTCGTTTCGACGGTTTCGGCCCGTACCGGGGCCGTTGTAAAACAATTTGTTTCATTGAACCCGGACCTTTCTCTCGACCCCCCCCCCCTCCCCCCCTTTCGTTTTGTCGGTCGACGTGGGTGAGGGTTTGGGCTCTGTCCCGGTCACCACGGTGACTAGGGGACAGGGGGGCGGCCTTCTCTCCCAATTTGTGGTGGGAGGGCAGGTGGCCCCACATTCCCTTGGGAATGTTAAACAGGCCAGACATGTTGTGTCCGCTGATGCTTCTGGTGGTAGCCTCCTGTCGGTCCGCTCCACTCCTGAGGGTGTTGGTGTCGGAGACCGGCCCCCGGCAGTGTTGTCTGCTCCCGGGGTTCCTTGCATCCCTGATGTAGCCCCTGGCGTGGTGATAGCGTCTAGCACGCCGTCCACCACTGTGCAGCATTTGCTGCCCGGTCTTTTACGGTGGTTTGAGCACTGGTGTAAAAACCTATGCTCCCAGCTCTATCCCTTGTACCTCCTCCCCAGGTTTTCCTATGGTAGGTGCCAGCGCGGCTGCGTTTGGTTTTGCCGGTGCACGCTGCTCCCCTGGTGGGGCTTGTTTTACTGGCCCTACAGGTTTTGGCCCTGCTGTAGGTCAGTCTGGGTGGAGTTGGTCAGGTCAGCCAGGTGTGGCTTATGGCGGCGGGTGTGGAAACGCTACGACGCATCATTGCGTCAGTGCGTCCAGGGATGTGGGCTACGTCCATCAATCTGAAGGATGCTTACTTTCACATCCCGGTCAGGAGGTCGGCCAGGAAGTTCCTCAGGTTCACTTTCGAGCCGAAGATTTACAAGTCTCGCGCTATGCCCTTCGGCCTCACTACGGCCCCCTTGGTTTTCACCAAGTTGTTGCAGGTAGTAGTGGGGCACCTCCACAGTCTCGGGGTAGATGCACACATCTACTTCGACGACTCCCTGTTGCTCCAAGTGGATCCAGTTATCCTGTCCCGGAGCACGAGGTCGGTTCTGGGCGTTCTGTGCCGCCTTGGGTTCATCTCTTCCAGGGAGAAGTCGGAGGTTCTCCCCTCCCAAGATTTTGTTTTCCTCGGTTATCGGTTCAGAACCGATCTGGGGTTTGTCCTTCCACCAGCGTCCAAGTTCGAGAAGGCCTCTCTGTTGGTCTCCGTTCTGGTCGGTGTGGAGCGAATTCAGGTTCGATGGTTCCTTCGGTTCCTCGGCTCACTGGCGGATGTGGTTCCCTTAAGTCGGCTTCACATCCGTCCGCTCCAGCTGTTCCTTCTGTCAGTTTGGTCTTCGGTGTCTCGGCAGTAGGATGTGTACATTCCCCTGCCGGAGTCGGTGAAGGAATCAGCTCGTTGGTGGACTCTCGAGAGCAATGTCTTGGCAGGAGTTCCTCTGGTTCGGGTATCTCCTGATATGACCCTTTACACCCACGCGTCCATGACCGGTTGGGGTGCATACCTTTCCGGTCAGACGTCGGCGGGGGTGTGGTCGGGGGAACACATCAATGCTCTGGAAATGCGTGCTATTCTGTTGGCCCTTCGGGGTCTTCAACCCTCCCTGCAGGGCAAGGCCATTTGTCTGGCGACAGACAACTCCACTGTGGTGGCTTATCTGCAGCGCCAGGGGGGCCCCCCTTCCCCGGCTCTGTGTGCATTATCCACCCAGGTCCTGTTGCTGTGTCAGGAAATCAGTCTCGATCTCACGGTGAGGCACCTTCCAGGTCGTCTGAATGTTCTGGCCGATACTCTGGCTCGGTCTCGGAGCCCGGTTCTCACCGAATGGACCCTCAAGCGTTCGGTGTTCCGGTCTCTTTGCCTGGTTTGGGATAGACCCCATGTGGATCTGTTCGCCACGACCCTGAACTTTCGACTCCCTACGTTTGTGTCTCCAGTTCCGGATCCTATGGCCATGGCGGTGGATGATCTATCCCAGGACTGGTCGGGAATGTACGCGTATGCGTTTCCTCCCTTCAATCTGGTGGACAGGGTGTTGGAGAAGATTCTTCTACACCCTTGTACTGTGTTGCTGGTTGCACCGCTCTGGCCTCGACGGACGGTCGATTGATTCAGTCTCTGCCTCTGTTCCCGTTGTAGCCGACTTTCTTTTGTCTCTGTTCCAGGACAAAGGACTGTCTCCGGGAACTATTGCAGGCTATTGTTCAGCCATTGCTAGTGTGCTGGCTTTCTATGGTAGCAAGTCTGTGGGCTCGGACGCTTCATTGTCTGCTTCTACATTGCTTCTACATTGAGAAGCCTCGTTCACGGCAATTGGTCCCCAGGTGGAATTTAACACTTGTGCTAGATTCCTTGTTGAGGGCGCCATTCGAGCCCCTCCAGTCGACGGATCGGAAGTTTCTTACTTTCAAGACTGTGTTCCTGATAGCCTTTGCTTCCGGTCGCCGCGGAAGCGAGATTCATGCTTTCAGCAGATCTCCTTCTTGCCTTCGTTTTTCGGCTGGCCATTCTTCGGTCTCAGTGACCACTGATCCCTCATTTTTAGCTAAGAACCAGGTTCCAGGTTTCATCCCTTCTTTGGCTTCAACTCTGGATGGGGATTGTCCTGATCGCCTGCTCTGCCCAGTTCGGGCCTTGCGTTACTACTTGGCCAGAACAGATGGGGGTGGGGGGGGGACACTTGTCTCGGCTGTTCCAGTCTCTCCAGCCCGGTCGCTCCGATATCTCTGCGGTGACCATCTCACGCTGGATTGTTCAGACTGTTCGAGCTGCGTATGAGTCGGCAGGGGATCAGTCCTTGCGGGTGTCAGGGGTGAGGGCTCATGAGGTTCGCGCTTTAGCTACTTCGTGGGCCTTATTTAATGGTTCTTCTTACGCTGAGGTCATGACAGCTGCTGTTTGGAGGGGTCATTCTACGTTTACGGTTCCGATCTTTGTCGGGACAGTCTGACGGTTTGTATTCATTGGGCCCTCTTGTGGCTGCCCAGTCCGTTGTCTGTCCTCCCTCTTCTTTTGCATAACCCTCATAATGTCTTCTCCGCGTGATCCGGAACGCTGGTCGTAATCAGGCTCTGTGTCACAAAAGAAAAGGTATTTTGAATTTTTCCTCCGGGGGTATGGGTCCTATTGTTGAAGCCCTTCATCGCTCCACGGAGACACCACTGCGGTAAGTCGAATTCGCATTATAATGACTGTGGTAACGTATTTTGAAATAGAATTGAGGTTTCTCTTGTTAAACCAATTTCTATTATAATTACTTACCACAGTCATTAGGTGAGTTCCCTCCCAGCCTCCCTTTGTCTCTTTGGCTCTCACATTTTGGGCTTTGTAATTATGAAGTGGGAAGCATGGCTTCGTGTCTGATCACGTGCGTGAATACTGCCGTCTGATTGGTGGGTTTTCCAGGGGTTCCCCATGGGGGGGGGGGGATTCTTTATTTACGTATGTAAAGAGCCAAGTAAGGTTGGAATATGCATTATAATGACTGTGGTAAGTATTTATAATAGAAATTGGTTTCACAAGAGAAACCTCAAATCTGTCACACAAGCTTCCAGGTTTTCTGAAATTGTATCCCAACTGTCCTGTGGTTTGATGACCATGTAAATGTGTGTGTCATCAGCATAGCAATGATAGCGAAGGCGTTGGCGACGACGTATATGCAGATCTATCCATTGCATGTTATCTTTCTTTGATGCAAAATACATTGAAGTAAACTTGGATTGCATTCCCTGATGTTTAGCTATCTTTTTATTTATTTATTGATATTATATATATATATTTAAGTCACTTTACGATGATCATTTTTGAATAAATGTATTTTTGATAAAAGCTTACGAGAGAATATTAAAAAAAAGTCATTGAGTTTTTTTCGAGTTGAGTTTTGAAGTTGTTGCAGAAATTAGCATGTAAGCCATAAAGATACTGGAAGACCAGGTGAGAAAACCTCTATTTCAATCTTGAAAGTATGCCAGATTATCTTCCCCGAACTTCCACGCTTATATTGGTGACTACCTTGAGGTAAATAATTTCGATTATAGAGTGAGAACATACGGCATATGTTAGATAAAGCAGAAATAAATTATGTTCAGACGGGATTAGGTTTTGTTCTGTTGCGGGTTTCATGCCCTATAAAGACGGTTGCACAGAGTGAGACACCACCGACTAGAAACAAAAGGTATGCGAGAAAAGAGAGACGTCCCGAATGTTGCAATAGGTGGGGGGAGGGTGCATTTTTTGGAGCTGATGACTTCAATGTCATCTCAGCAGAAGACTCAGAAGAATTAACCTGATCCTACATTAGTTACCTTCTACATACATGATAACTGCATAGATGATATTCGATCAATACATTATCATTGATTTGTTTTCACAGTGTATATTCCAACATACCATTCTTATGTGCAGGTATACGTTTTAAGTATAAACAATTAAATATATATCATTTATAATCTTTTTCTGGATTTTTATGTATTGATTATTCTGCTGTATAATATATGAGATTTTATTTTTTAATTTGGCTCTACACATCGTCATCAGTGTCCATTTCACTGACGCAAGACACAATTGATTATCGCAGATTTCCGACTGGGGTTTTCAAATTTAGGGTATACATTTTTGTGCAGATTGTTTACATTTTTTACCGTTAACAATCTTAACAAAAAAAAAATCCTTTTCAAATAAAATGAAGATTTACTAGAATAAAAATATCAGTTGATGTATCAGGAAAATGAACACGTATGCTAAAAGTAACTATAATGACTAATGGTCTAAGGGAGACAATTCGGGTATTGGCAAATAGGATTCGAAAAATACGGATAAGTATGTTTATGACGCTTTTTTTCTGTGTCGTTAAAACAAAATAAGTCCATTAATAGAATAATTAAATGGGTTAAATATGTGTCTTAGACATTTAAACTGAAAGATGGACATGTCGGTAATGTTTGATGAAAACATATTTTGCACACGAATCGGACACACGTTTTACCAACTTAGTAAAGACTCTTCGACAACAAACATGGGAGTACAATACATATCACGCAATGTTAGAACTACTTAAATATACTTTTTAGGAATATAAATATATATGACAGGAAATAATTTCAGTTAAGACAGGGGACGAAGAAGAGATGGAGATATATTTTCGAAAATTATCAGACAAAGCTAACATAAGTGTTATTGCATAATATATCATGTGTTTTCCTCTAGATTGTGAGCCATGTGAGTGTTCATTTTGCGCATAGACGGAGCTTGTGAACTGCTATTCAATGTTCACAGACTTCAGATTGTCTACTATCCATTATAAATAATAATAATAATTCGAGGTTCTTATATACTGCTTTATCACAACCTAGTTCGTAGGTCGTCTCAAAGCGGTTCACAAATTATTATCCATGGTTATAGGGCCTTTGTAACCAGCCAATATCTTTCTCAAATCCTTGGGGAGCATACAGCCAGAGCTGCCATTTCGGCGCTAACAGCTAGCATTCAACAATTCTAGCACTGCCAAATCACGTTCTCATTTACAGCTGAGTAGACTGGAACAAGCGGAGAAAAGTAGTGCCGTGGCGTGACTCGAACCCGCAACCCTTTGGTCACGAGCCCGGCGTCCTACCACTAGACTACCATTACACCCTGTATTTAGATTATCTTTAAATTGGCTGTAATCAAAGAAAGAAATATTTCTTTCCTTATTTGGTCCTTTTTATTTTTACATTTATTAAGGTTAAGCTCAGGAAACCATCAACGATCACAGGTTTTAAGACACAGGGAAGGCCAGGAAATGGCCAATACGTTACGGAATACATGGTATCGTATAGTGACAATGGCACGGCGTGGCAAGACGTCAAGGACAACAATGGAGTCGCACAGGTACGAAGATGAAAGTGAAGCTCTTTTTCCAAAAATGGAACAGGACTTAGCTCATTTTTGTGTTTCTTTTTTATTTTCCTTAAAATTAGTATGCATTTCAAACAGTCGTTCAAACTTTGTCTACATAGAATATCAACCATTTTAAATTGATAATCAAATTTCTTCGTAGAAATGAATTTTCCGTATACGATTCCCATTGCTGTATTATTATATGTAAATAATATTATCCGGATTTTTTGTCAGGTATTTACCGGCAACTCCGTCGCTTCGGGCATTTCTGAATCGACCATGGGTTCCCCGATCATTGCGTCATACATCCGGGTGGTCCCAACACTTTGGGTAGGGCATTCGGCTTTCCGACTTGAAATACTTGGATGTCCTCTTCCTCAGTCTGGTTCGTATGTAGTTCAGAAATCTAATTCAAAAATAACCATCTTTTCATTCATGAAATCGTGCTGTCTTGGCTTCAACATGTTTACAAAATTTTGTTGATTTTTTTTCTACATTTTGTATATATACCAATTCATTAGAAGAATGATGTTTTCTTTATGGTCTGTAATCCTCAAAACTCAAGTGGTACGCTCACTTCCACCTTCTGCACCCCTGAAATTTTGAAAATTTGAAAATTTGAAAGCTCGGTATGCGCTACCTTGTTAATGAGACAAGAAGACTAGTTCGATCCTTTCATGTCGATCAAAAAAGAATATCGCCGTCGCGTAAGGGTAGAAATTGATTGAATTTGAAGTCGTGTGTCACTTCTTTGTAATCTCCAGACACGGGTATCAACCTAGCGATTGGTTAGGTTTTTAAACCTGAGACCAATCAAGCAGCTGTCTGTGTGCTTTCAATTTAGACATAGTCCAGGAGTGCAGATAGCGAAAGTGAGCGTAAACCCTGGAGTATTGAGGATGGACGTCTGTCGGCTCATAAGTTGTAAAAACCACGTGATGCAAGAGACACATCGCTAAAAGGTATAATGAATAATAACAATTTCCCTCTTTTAATCTTGGTACTATGCAATTAGAACTTTTTAAGAACGATTTTTTTTTATTCGGATAATAAATGGCGCTTTTTCTTGTTAACATCGTTATTTAGGACGCCAGACATGTTGGAAGGCAAATTACGTCACGGGGATGCCAAGTTCGGATATGTTTAGTACAACAAAGACCAACTTTGGCGAGTGTGGAAAGGAATGTCACGGACAGGACGCGTGCTACGCTTTCACCTTGAACCAAGGATCCGGTCAATGTCAAGGTCATAGTTACACCAACTATGTTAACGCGAACATACAAAATGTAACAACATCGGCATCTGGTGAAAGCAGCGCTTCATTGCTGAAACAGGAAGACTGTCTGTAACTGTACAGTATGACGTTATACCTTTTCCCTACATTTTCAGTTACATTGACACATGGCCCCGAGTTATATGTGTAGTGACTTTGGTTCGAATCAGAGACGTAGCTTCTCATGTTAAATATCTAAGGACTTGACGAAACGCAAATTATATACGTATTTTCTCAACGTGTCAGTTTAAAGGTATTTTTTTCCATATGAACCGGTTAATTTCTCCATAATTAAAAGAAACTTCATTAACGAAATACTGCAGAAAATGAATCAGTTTTCGACAAGACAAAGATAGGATATTGCGTTTTATCCAGTAAGTTTTCAATTTCTAGCTTTGATTGACATTTGAACTTTTAAGAGGATAGGACTTTGTGGAAAGAATAAAAAAATAAAATCATATATATTTTGTTTTATTATCCATTTTAAACGTATTTTTGTGTGTGTGCTGCAATACCATATTTGTGAATCCGGGGGTCTGTCTGTCTGTCTGTCTGTGTTTGTCTGAAGCTATGAGTGTGGTGATTGCCTGTCGGTCTCTTTGTTTTTCAAATCATAGCTAGAATTTGATATCATATTAGACATAGCCATCTTTAATTGTATGTATAAAATTGTTTTACATAGGGAAAGGGCGTCCATAATGTTCATGTTACTTGTGTCCAGTACCTATTCTCTACGTATACGTATGTCAATAATCTTAAAAACATATCCGACCATTTATTCCCTACCAGGAGACCCCTTATCCATGCTTACCGATCTGTTCCTCTCTCATGTAACAAAAGGGTACAACGTACGTCATACAGGGTTTCCTTGTCTTAAGCCTGAAGCATACACTATACAAACATAGCAGCAAGCTACATGGCTGGGAATGTCATGTAATTAGTTTGATTAGTTCACACTATGATTTTGTGAATGGAAAACAATTTAATCGTTATAAAGCAAAGATATCGTTATTGAGAATACACAAGAATTGAAAGTGTGCGTGGGGGGTGTTCCGGCATAGTAAGAATTTAATAGCGTGCTGATTTAGCCGAAAAGATTCATGGTATAACTATAGGGCCTGTATTTAAGTATTAAAGTAGTAGTACGGGGGAGGCGGCTTCTTTTTGAAACTTATTGACGCAGAGAGCATTCTTGTGTTTCTTTTATTCATTAATGTACATATAATGTGCAAATAATCACAGTTTTCAGGACGTGTTTTGAGAAATATTATATTCAATATTATATATATTTATTTATACAAAATAAGAAATGGATGACCTACCAGGTTACACATCATTCACCGAAATCGTTCAAGCATGTAAGTCCGTGGTGGGCTAGAAGCTCATTGTGCAAATTTGCAAACTTCCATACTTTGGATTTTGTTTGTTTGTTTGGGCAATTTTGCAAATAACTCGTGAATTACACCACTGCCTAGTCATGAACAAAATGACGACTAAAATCTCAGATCACGAAAAACATATCAGCAATGCGCATGTTCAGAGTTCATAGGGAAAGTGTTGTTGGCATGTTTCATGCAAGAGTATCTACGTTATCGCATTGTTCTTGTGAGTGAGACCACGAGGACATTGCTTTGTCTTCTTGTTTCTGTCCAAACTATCCGAATACCGACACAAATGAGACACGTGTGTGGAAGGAAGAAGAGGTGCTCCTATCAAGTTAGGGGAAGATCCCGATAAGAGATCGACATCATCCTCAAACCTATTGAAACGTTCAGTAGTAAGCCGTCCCGTTTGAGACATGAAAGTTAAGAACGAGGTAAGCGGTTGAATAGTCTGCAGTGTTCGTGATTATAGTTCATTATGTAACATACTGTCAACATGGTCCATATGTTTTTATTTATCTATTAAACAAGTATTTTGTCTTTTAACAATGGTAAAATGCATGGCTTTGTGGCTATGAAACAAGCATTTACAAGTCGTCATGCACGCAGCAATTGGAATAGTATTTGCAGATAATGCTCAGGGTATTAGATGCATTGTCTAAATGACACAAAAGCATACTTATCAAACCAATAATCACCGCATGTGGTTTGAACATTGGGGTCAAGAAATTATTTCAAACTCCTGTTTCTTTTTAATGATGGATCTCACAGATAAATCCAAATTTGAAAGTGGATCGAAATCAACATGCACTCTTATTGATCTTTATCTGATGTAGCCTTCAATTACATTAATCCAGAAGCATCATGAATTTCACATACCAACTTAGGTAATAAAAATAACAGCTGTTGAAGCGTTTTTTTGTATGTGAAAGCTTGGACTCAATGGGTTCAAAATAACTATAAGAAAATCATTGAGATAATTTTGTACGTTGGTATGTTATGTTCCACAGACTTGTGGAGTATGCTATTGCTTTAGTCAATGAATTCTAACTCGATGTTTCCCACTTCGACTTTCCTGTTATGTCGAGATACCGGTTGGCTTTGTAACTGTCCTTACGAACAACTTGCACACTTTAAATTTGGGCCTGGTGTGTCTAGATTATGCGACACACAAACTCGTTTAAGATGACCATACTTCGATGACTTTGGGTTGCTCTCATGACATATTCAATTTGTAAACATTCTTACAATCGGGAAACGTTTTATCTTTTATAACGCATTTGGTATCCTCAGACCATCCATCCATCCATCCATCTCTGTCTGTCTGTCTGTCTATATCTATCTTTTTATATATCATTTATGTTTATATCTATTTATTATCCTAACCAACAATACAACATGGTTCGAAGATGAAAAAATCGTTTCTATTTTATTATTCACAGTATAATATATATTGGAGTTCACAGCGTACGTCCCTAGGACGATTTCCAGCTAAAGCATGCATAGCGCTTTACCTTTAAACATGGAAGGTATTGATTTCCAGAATATTTAATATACATAGTTCAAGCCAAAGTTCTAGTGTATAGTTACACGCAGTTGAGAAGGGAACCACACTTCCGCTAAAAGTAGTATGACAGCAAGAAATATACAGAAGACGTCAATCTACTAATGTTAGTAACAAAAGATTGATACAAGGGAAAAGAAGCGAAAACTATTTTAACATTTAAAACAAACAACTAGTACACTACGTCGTTTTTTGAATGCTGTTGATAAATTATCTTATAAAACTTATACATTTTTAATTTGTGTTTGATTGAATTATAGTTGTTATTAATTGATATATTTCTGTATTTTATTGATTCATTTCTTTATTTGATTGAAAAGGCATTTTCTGAAGACGATTTTTCAAAATTCCCAATTCAGATCGTATTATATCTCTTAGGGAAATATAACAAGTATTCATCTGCGATAATGAACATCTAAATGTTTAATTGAACAAACCAATAATCATCGTATGTGTTTGGACATTGGGGTCAAGAAATTATTTCAAACTGCTGTTTCTTTTTAATGATGGATCTCACAGATAAATCCAAATTTGAAAGTGAATCGAAATAAACATGCTCTCTTATTGATCATTGTCTGATGTAGCCTTCGCTTACAGTAATCCAGAAGCATCTTGAAGTTCACATACCGACTGGCACATACCACTTTACTTAACATGTCACTTACTACATGTCCAGTTGTACCTTGGTTGTTTGAGATGTAGACAAACAAATCGCTGAAGGAGGACTTATTCTTAGGTAATAAAAATAACAGCTGTTGAAGCGTTTGCTTGTCTGTGAAAGCTTGGACTCAATGGGTTCAAAATAACTGTAAGAAAATCATTGAGATACTTGTGTACGTTGGTATGTTATGTTCGACAGACTTGTGGAGTATGCTATTACTTAAGTCAATGACTTCTAACTCGATGTTTCCCACTTCGACTTTCCTGTTATGTCGAGATACCGGTTGGCTTTGTAACTATCCTTACGAACAACTTGCACACTTTAAATTTGGGCCTGGTGTGTCTAGATTATGCGACACACAAACTCGTTTAAGATGACCATATTTCGATGACTTTGGGTTGCTCTCATGACATATTCAATTTGTAAACATTCTTACAATCGGAAAACGTTTTGTCTTTTATAACTCATTTGGTATTCTCATACCATCCATCCATCCATCCATCTCTGTCTGTCTGTCTGTCTGTCTGTCTATATCTATCTTTTTATTTATCATTTATGTTTATATCTATTTATTATCCTAACCAACAATACAACATGGTTCGAAGATGAAAAAATCGTTTCTATTTTATTATTTACAGTATAATATATATTGGAGTTCACAGCGTACGTCCCTAGGACGATTTCCAGCTAAAGCATACATAGCGCTTTACCTTTAAACATGGAAGGTATTGATTTCCAGAATATTTAATATACATAGTTCAAGCCAAAGTTCTAGTGTATAGTTACACGCAGTTGAGAAGGGAACCACACTTCTGCTAAAAGTAGTATGACAGCAAGAAATATACAGAAGACGTCAATCTACTAATGTTAGTAACAAAAGATTGATACAAGGGAAAAGAAGCGAAAACTATTTTAACATTTAAAACAAACAACTAGTACACTACGTCGTTTTTTGAATGCTGTTGATAAATTATCTTATAAATCTTATACATTTTTAATTTGTGTTTGATTGAATTATTGTTGTTATTAATTGATATATTTCTGTATTTTATTGATTCATTTCTTTATTTGATTGAAAAGGCATTTTCTGAAGACGATTTTTCAAAATTCCCATTTCAGATCGTATTATATCTCTTAGGGAAATATAACAAGTATTCAACTGTGATAATGAACAGCTAAATGTTTAATCGAACAAACCAATAATCATCGTATGTGTTTGGACATTGGGGTCAAGAAATTATTTCAAACTGCTGTTTCTTTTTAATGATGGATCTCACAGATAAATCCAAATTTGAAAGTGAATCGAAATAAACATGCTCTCTTATTGATCATTGTCTGATGTAGCCTTCACTTACAGTAATCCAGAAGCATCTTGAAGTTCACATACCGACTGGCACATACCACTTTACTTAATATGTCACTTACTACATGTCCAGTTGTACCTTGGTTGTTTGAGATGTAGACAAACAAATCGCTGAAGGAGGACTTATTCTTAGGTAATAAAAATAACAGCTGTTGAAGCGTTTTCTTGTATGTGAAAGCTTGGACTCAATGGGTTCAAAATAACTGTAAGAAAATCATTGAGATAATTGAGTACGTTGGTATGTTATGTTCGACAGACTGGTGGAGTATGCTATTACTTAAGTCAATGACTTCTAACTCGATGTTTCCCACCTCGACTCTCCTGTTATGTTGACATACTGGTTGGCATTTTAGCTATCCGTACGACACATAAACTCATTTTAAGATGACCATTTTTCGACCACATTGGTATGTGAGTGATCTTTATTTATTTATCATGTTCGGTAACGACTTTGGGTTGGTGTCATGGCATATTCAATCTGTAAACGTTTAAATAACTCATTTGATATTCTCAGACCAATCATCCATTCATCCATCTATCTACCTATCTATCTTTTCCTATCAACATGAAAGGTATCGATTTTAAGAATATAAAATATTCATAGTTCAAGCCAAAGTATTAGTGTGTAATTACACGCAGTCGAGAAGTAAACCAAAACCCTGCTGGAAGTGTGATGACAGCATGAGCTATACAGAAGACGTCAATCTAATAATGTGAGTAACAAAAGATTAATACAATGAAAAAGAACACTACGTTGTATTTTGCATGCTGTTGATGAATTTTCTTATAAATCTTATTCATCAATTTTTAATTGATTTCAATTTGTATTTGATTGAATTATTGTTGTACGTCATTGATATATGTATTTAATTCATTCATTTCTTCATTGTATTGAAAAGGCATTGTCTAATGACGATTTCGCAAATTTATACTTCAGATCATATTTTAACTTTAAAGTAATCATCTTTGATAATGAACAACTAAATGTTAAATTGAACATATCCAAAAGCATCCACCGAGGATTTTATAACTGGAAATTCATTTATTTAATTGTTGGGTTCCTTTAGGACTCACGAGTTGTATTTAAGATCGAAGAATAAATACCAATTTCTTAAGTGTAACGAAACATACCTGTATGGAAAAAAAAGTTTTATACGTTTCGGAAACAGCATGATAACGAACATTATCTTTCACAGATGAAAACAAGGGATTACATTCACCTGCTGGAGGCCTGGCTTCATTTGATTGCAATAGATTTCGTGTTTTCTGAGAGTGGTATGTATAATTATATTTTCACTTTGGCAATGTCATTTAGGGAGTGCTGATGCCAAGAGCATATAATAGCTTGCTGCATAAATGTGACGTTAGCAAATAATTCACATATTAAACGTCTGATAATTTACTGTAACATTGTTTGTGAGAAAATCACGACAGACTCTGGCAACATGCGGTCGAGCATTGTCTTGCTGGAAAATTAGGTTATGACGTCTGAGAAGTGGAAGGACATTTGGTTGGAGGATCTGGTCTCTATATCGAACGGCATTGAGGTTTTGAACCAGGACCCCTAAGGGAGATTTTACCTTAATGGGAGATGCCTCCCCAAACCATTACAGAAGCCCCACCGAATCTATCTCGTTCAACCACGCATACGTCGGCGAAACGCTCACCACGTCTGCGATATACCCTTTTTCTTCCGTCTGAGCGATACAGAAAGAATCTAGACTCGTCGGTGAACATCACACGCCACCATCGACGCATCCAAAACCTATTCGGGCCATGTCTGCGCATCCAGTCAGGCGGACGATCGCTCCTGGGACGATCGGAAACTAACCCAGTAGCACGGAAACGTGTACAGAGATGGTTAATTGTTCACGGCCCAACACCAAACTGCGTGCGACAGCAGTTTGGCTATGACCATCCATCAACATTGCGATTGCTCTTCCCCTCTGAATCTGCGTTAAGCGTGGCATCTCAGTCAATGACGAAATCAAAATGCCAACGTGGAAAATTAATGTGGCTGAACCAAGAGTATCCGTCGAGATTATTTGTTTGAAAAACTCCGGCTTGGCTTGGCTTGATCACGTCACGCTTGGCTAATTTTAGGGTAAATTGTTGAGAAGGTAGATCGTTCTTGATGTAATACCTGACCAAATATTCCATTATTTCCTTACAGCTACGGTGTACTGCAGGGAGGAACTTTGTGCGTTTCTTTTTTTGTTCAGTATATTAACTCAAGTTTAATGGTAATGTGTGCTACGTGTAATAATGTTTAATGGTGTTGTGTATTATGTGTAATCATGTTTAATGGTGTTGTTCGTTTCCAGTTACCACGTTTAATGGTGTTGTATGTTACCTGTGATCACGTTTAATAGAACTGTGTGTTACCTGTTACCACGTTTAATAGTACTGTGTGTTACCTGTCATCACGGACCAACGGTCCTACAGTTGTATCCTAAAATAAAATTAAGGGAAGGTTACTTTTATACGAAAATCCACAATGCAGTGGGACAGGGATACCAATATAATGCTTATATATATAGTTTATATACGTTTGTTTGTTTGTGTTGTGTTTATATAATAATAATATACAATATTTATATAGCACCCTAAATAACCTGTAGAATTACTCTAACACACTTTACAAGATATGGATACTAGTATAAGTTATAATTGTGAAACAAAAACATAGGCTTACAATCACTCTTATTCATTAAGCAAGCAGATAATCGTCTCAATGTGCACATAAATGAATAATTAAATGGTGGTATTTACATGACGTCTTTGCAAAGCGCCTAAAATATGGCCAGGGTATTTGACTTCCTAATAGCAGATGGTAAGCTATTCCACAACGTGGCCGAACCCCTACCAAAGCACCGGTTTACATAGGTCAAATTACGAGATTTCGGAACACACAACAATGATTCTGACTCCGACCGCAGTGATCGTGACGGCTAATACAGGGTAACAAGCTCCTGTAGGTACTTGGGAGCTGTTCCATTCAGTGCCTTGTATGTGTACACCAAAATGTTGTACGGCTACCTGTATCGTACAGGTAACTAGTGCAATGAATATAGCACGGGTGTGATGTGCTCTCTCTTTCGAGTACGATTAACCAGCCGTGCTGCAGTGTTCTGCAGACGACTAGTTAGTTTGTCAGATATACCACAGAGCAGGGCGTCACCATAATCCAACCGAGAGGTAACACGATACAGCCGATGTTCCTGATCTTGTAGCAACATGATTTGGTAATAGCGCTCACTTGTTTCTCCATGTTCAGTGAACTATCAAAGTGTACCCCTAGGTTTTTAACAGCTGAGAAAGTCTCAATAGTTCTTACACCGACCTTGAGCTGGAAAGCCATTGTTTGCTGACAATTTGGGGAAAAGACAATTAGTTCCGTCTTTTGCTGATTAAGCTTTAGCATCTTCTCTGGCCAAACTGCGATATGAACTTCTTGGAGAACGGAGGCAGATGAGACTAGAGGAACGGTCAAATATAAACTTATCTACTTGAAGAAAGCGCCATTCCTATGAGGACCGGGAAAATGTGTATGGACTTAAACTGTAACAAATTTCGTGTGGCAAAATGTAGGAAATAAACTTGTCTATGTCTATGTTAAACACCTTCTATTCCAGTTATCTTAGACTGCATTCCGATTGTCAAATTCATATCGGTATGTATTTTTACAATCATGTCTCTGTATTTGAGGCAAAAATAATGTATCGGTAACTTTTTTTCATAACACTAAACAATGGTAAATGGTTTGTAATTCCCGGTATTGAAATGAAGCGTGATCATGGCAAATTATATTATTATTATAATTATTATTCTCGCAAAGAAACGGTCGTTAATGTTAATTGTGTTATATAATCAGATAATGATGCATTATGTCCAGTTAATGTGCTAACACACTTAACGGCAAACGTAGGTACACCCTACTAATTTACACAAACAATGTTTGTTTGTTTTGCTTTTACTTGTTCTTGGTCTGTATGCTATATAAATAGAGTAAGAGACATCTTTGAGGCCAAGTACTGTGGAACGCTTTCATGCCACGTAATCTTCAGTTATAGTTAAGACGTATTATTTCAATCGTCTAAACGCTAACGTCGAAGCTACAAAACTGCACGTGCAATAATTGTGCGTTTTTCTCACGGTGTTTAACTGATCGCAGATCAAATAAAAATGAGATAAAAGTGGGATGAGGACGTTTCACAGTACATCATGTAAATATAGTTTCGTACAAACTTTTCCCTTTTGTATACAAGAATGTAGTATTGTGTTGTCTTTTAAAAACGATAGGCATATATTGGTAATGTACACGAGCTGACAGGCGAGGGACACTCAATAGATATATATTATCCTCGAAAAAAATGAGGATGTTCCATATGTTTTGTACACCTTAGTTTATTGATGACAAGAAAAAAGGTATATGTATCATTACACTGAGGTCGTCCGAGTGGGGTACCTCTACCTAGAAGTACAATGTAATGATTATTTGTATAGTTTACATACTTTGGATTTTTTAGGGTGTCAGGGAGGGACAGGGAGGGTCAGGTGGGGAAAAAAGGGAATTACCTTCGGTTTGATTCACACAAGACATGTAGTAAACTTTTAATATTACACTCGAGTGGTTAGTGCAATATATTGTATCGATTTATATAGGAGAACATAATTTCTACATTCGGATGTTTGTAACAGATATAAATGGGTGAATTAAATATAGCATGTATGAACTGTAGAGGTCTATCAGACAGTATAAAAAGAAAAGATATTTTTGACCTATGCAGAATGAAAAATATGATATTTCTATATTAATTGATACTCATTCAAAAACATCTGTGGAACGACAATGGAAACATGAATGGGGTTTAGACTGTCATTTTTGCTCCCACACTGGAAATAGTCGAGGTATTGTTTTATTATTTAACAACAGTTTTGAATATACTATTCATCGAGACTTGACGGATGAGTTTGGCAATTTCATTATTCTTGATATTATAATTCAGAATCAAAAATTAACTCTTGCTTGTTTATATGGTCCGAATACTGAATCTCCTGAATTTTTTCACCGTCTGAAAAGAAATATTGACTTCTTTGATAACGACTCGGTTATTATTACTGGAGACTTCAAGGCGGTTATGTCTTTTGAAACAGATAAACATAAGTATTCTAGAGAAAACAATAAAAATGCAAGGGCAGCTATACTTGACATTATGGAAGAATTAGATTTAATTGATATTTGGAGAAATCAACATCCAGATGTAAAGAGGTATAGTTGGTTTGGTCCAGGTGGAAATTGTAGCCGTTTAGATTATTTCCTTATCTCATCTGATCTTCAGCCTCTTGTCACTTTTTCAGATATAGGTATTAAATATAAATCAGATCATGCACCAATTATTGTTAAGTTAAAACTATATAACCATGAAAAGGGACGAGGAACGTGGAAATTAAACAATTCATTGCTCCATGATAGAAATTATATTGAAAATGTTAAAAGTGTTTTAACCAAATTCTCAATGATTATGCAATCGGTGAAATAATAGATAACAATTTTGACAATGCAAGTTTTTCAGTAAATGATCAACTCCTGTGGGAAGTTATTAAATTGGCTATGAGGGGGAAAACTATATCATGTGCAAGTTTGAAAAATAAGACACTTTTGAAAATAGAATCAGAAATTTTGAAATTTCAAACCGACCAGTTGATTTTTGAAAATCAAGAAACCTTAAATATTTTGAAAGCAAAAGAATTGGAATTATATAATTTAAGGGAAGAACGAATACGGAGACTAATGATCAGAGCAAATGCTTGGTGGAATATGGAAGGGGAAAAGTGCACAAAATATTTTTGTCTTTAGAAAAAAAGAAATCATACCGAAAAATTGATTCCAAAATTAGTTTGCAATAATGTTTCCGAAATCACTAATATTAAAAACATCTTAGAAGAACAGAGATTGTTTTACAAAAACCTCTATAACTCCACTAATCCAAATATAACTGATGATCAAAAGAATCCTTTTTTGTTTGTAATGATAATACATTTATTAGTAAACTCTCAGACAAAGAAAAAGGTCTTTGTGAAAGTGAAGTCACTGAATCTTTAAAATGAAGAACTCTAAATCTCATGATCTAGACGGCTTTAACAGTAGAATTTTACACAAAAAAAATGAAAAAATTTAAAACGTTTTCTTATTGATTCAATGACGTATAGTTTGAAAATAAAAATAGATTCTTGAGAAGAAGTTTTTTAAAGGAAAGGTTTACAAATGACAATTAATGGACAGATGAAAATAATCTATTACTCAAAAACAGGGAAAAATAACCTGCTTATCAAAACCAAACATGGCAAGAACGGGCTATAAATAAGGTAACAGATTTACTTGAAAACGATAGCAACATAATGACCTTTCGGAAATTTCAAGAAAACTTTAATTTTCCAGACATAAACAGAAATCGTTTTTATGGTGTTATTGCAGCCATCCCAGGTATGTGCAAAAGTTCAATTCGTAATCGCGGCAGTGATAATACTAGAGATAAAGAAAATATAACGCTTATAATGACGTTGACAAAACCCGCTAAGATGTTTTATTCAAAATTAGTTTCTACAATTTTAACTACAAACCAAAAAGCAATGGAAACATGATCTCAAGACATTAAAAATTTTGATATAAACTGGGAATTAATTTACTCGATACCAAGGAGTTGCACTCATAATGTCATTTTACAAAATTTTCAGTATAAAATCTATCACAGAATACTATGCACAAATACGCCTCTGTTTAAATTTGGTATAAAAGATGATAACAAATGTGCTTTCTGTAGCTATGAAGATGAAGATATGTATCATCTTTTGTGGCAATGTATTCATGTGTGCACTATTTGGAGAACTGTTTCAGACTACATGTAAAATGTAATATAGAACTTGAAATAAGTACAAAAGAACGCCGAAAACAATAACACATTGCTAAATTTCTGCTTTTTGATAATCAGACGTTACATATACATCAGCAAATGTGAGTCTAGTATACCGTCAATAGAAGGTGTCTAAATATTTTTTAAAACACCATCGAGAAATTGAATATTTAGCTTACAAAATATACAAATCAAAAAAAGTTCACGAAGTAACTGAAAAATGGCGCCCATGGAACATTTATTTAACTAATTAGTAATTACCTGAAATAAGAAAAACAAATGGTAGAAAGAAACTGTATTGTTTAACAATTACTTTTGAAAGGATATAAATATTCATGTAATATGTTGTACTGGCTTTGTGTGAATCAAAAGAAAAAAGAAAATATTCAATACAAAAAGAAATAATGCTTTAGCATGTTGGCATGCACCCATGTCCTGATATCTGTCAGACAAGCTTCCAGATTTTCTGAAATTGTATCCCAACTGTCCTGTGGTTTAATGACCATGTACATTTGTGTGTCATCAGCATAGCAATGATAGCGAAGGCGTTGGCGACGACATATATGCAGATCTATCAATTGCATGTTATCTTTCTTTGATGCAAAATACATTGATGTAAAATTGGATTGCATTTCCGGATGTTTAGCTATCTTTTTATTTATTTATTGATATTATATATATATTTTTAGTACGATGATGTTTTTTTTTTGTTTTTTTTTTTTGTTTTAATAAAAGCTTACGAGAGATTATTAAGAAAAAGTCATTGAGGTTTTTTTCGAGTTGAGTTTTGAAGTTGTTGCAGAAATTAGTATGTATGCCATATAGATACCGGAAGACCAGGTGAGTAAATCTCTATTTCAATCTTGTAAAACAAGTCATTATACACTGTATTTGTTATTCAGTTCCATGTGATTCCAATCTTGTGACCGGTCCCCTTGGTGTAGGGGATCATGCTCTGACCGGACCGTTGCCATATAATTCCGACCAAAGATGTCACCCAAAGAATGCCAGATTGTATGCTCGGAGCTACCTCGCTTATATTGGTGAATACCTTGAGGTAAATCATTTCGATTATAGAGTGAGAACATACGATGCATTCAGAATATTTTAGATAAAGCAGAAATATAATGTTTTCAGAGGTTTTGTTCTGTTGTGGGTTTCACGCCCTAAAAAGACGATTATAAAGAGTGTGAGACACCACAGAATCGAAAAACTAGGTATGCGAGAAAAGAAATGATGTAATGGGTAGGGGGGGGGGGGATTTTGGGGCTGCAGACTTCAATGTCATCTTAGCATAAGACACAGAAGAATTAGCCCCATCCTACATTAGTTACTTTCTACGTACACGGCAACTGCATAGACGATATTCGATCAATCCATGCTCATTGATTTTTTTCACAGTGTATATTCCAACATACCATTTTTATGTGCAAGTATACCTTTTAAGTATAAACAATTAAATATATATCATTTATAATCTTTTTTCAAGAATTTTATGTATTGATTATTCTGTTGGCAAAAATAAAAGATCATATTTTTTAAGGTGGCTCTACACATCGTCGTCAGTGTCCATTTCACTAACGCAAGACACAATTGATTATCGCAGATATCCGACTGGGGTTATTTTGTTTGTTAACAATCTTCGCAAATTAATTTACATTTCTATATAAATTTAAGATATGCTGGAATAAAAATATCAGTTGATGTACATTATATAAGGAAAATGAACACGTATGCCAAAAGTTAACTATAATGACTAATGGTCTAAGGGAGACAATTCAGGTATTGACTATTTAGACATGTCGGTAATATTTGATTAAAACATATTTTGCACACGAATCGGAAACAAGTTTCACCAACTTAGTAAAGACTCTTCGACAACAATACATATCAAGCAATGTTAGAGCTACTTAAATATACTTTTTAGGAATGTTAATATATATGACAAGAAATAATTTCAGTTAAGACAGGGGATGAAGAAGAGAAGAGAAAATATCGTTCTTTTTATTTATATATTTATTAAGGTTAAGCTCAAGAAACCATCAACGATCACAGGTTTAAAGACAAAGGGAAGACCAGGAAATGGCCAATACGTTACGAAATACATGGTACGGTATAGTGACAATGGCATGGCGTGGCAAGACGTCAAGGACAACAATGGAGTCGCGCAGGTACGAAGATGAAAGTGAAGCTCTTTTTCCTAAAAATGGAACAGGACTTAGCTCAAATAATTAGCAGGTATCTAAATACCATGAACTGTATTGCTTCCAATTTTGTGCTGTTTTTAAATTTTCCTTGAAATTTGTATGCATTTCAAACAGTCGTTCAAACTTTGTATACATAGAATACCAATCATTTTAAATTGATAATCGAATTTCTTCGTTGAAATGAATTTTCCATATACGATTTCCATTGCTGCTTTATTATATGTAAACAATATTATCCGGATTTTTTGTCAGGTATTTACCGGCAACACTAACGATTGGGGCATCTCTGAATCGACCATGGGTTCTCCCATCATTGCGTCATACATCCGGGTGGTCCCAACTCTTTGGGTAGGCCATCGGGCTTTCCGACTTGAAATACTTGGATGTCCTCTTCCTCAGTCTGGTTCGTATATAGTTCAGAAATCTGATTTAAAACAAAAATCTTCTTCATTCATGAAATCGTTCCGTCTTGGCTTTCAACATGTTTACCAAAATTGTGTTGATTTTTTTTCTACATTTTGCATATGTAATACAAATTCATTGGAAGAACGATGTTTTCTTTATGGATTGACGTCTGTAATCCTCAATACTCAAGTGGTACGCTCACTTCCACCTTCTGCACCCCTGGAATATGTCAAAGAAAAATTGAAAGATCAGTGTACTCCACCTTGTTTATGAGACAAGAAGACTAGTTCGATCCTTTCATGTAGATCAAAAGAATCTCGCGGTCAGCCAGACAACAGGTATCAACCTAGCGATTGGTCAGGTTTTTTTTAAACCTGAGACCAATCAAACAGCTGTCTTTGTGCTTTCAATTTTGACATAGTCCAGGAGTGCAGATAGCGAAAGTGAGCGTAAACCCTGGAGTATCGAGTAAGGCGTCTGTCGGCTCATAAGTTGTAAAACCACGTGATGCAATAGAAACGTCGCTAAAAATATATAATGAATAATAATAATTTCCCTCTTTTAATCTTGGTGCTATGCAATTAGAAATTGTGAATATAATTCAGCTTTTTTAGAACGATTTTTTGTATTCATATGATAAATGGCGCTTCGTCTTGTTTACATTTTCATTTAGGTCGCCAGACATGTTGGAAGACAAATTACGTCACGGGGATCCCAAGTGCGGATATGTTTAGTTCAACAAAGACCAACTTAGGCGAGTGTGGAAAGGAATGTCACGGACAGGAAGCGTGTTACGCTTTCACTTTCAACCGAGGATCCGGTCAATGTCAAGGTCATAGTTACACCAACTATGTTAACGCGAACATACAGACTGTAACAACATCGGCATCTGGTGAAAGCAGCGCTTCATTGCTGTTTTTGAAACAGGAAGACTGTCTGTAACTGTACAGTATGACGTCATACCCTTTTCCTAATTTTTCAGTTGCATTGACACATGGCCGGCTTTGGTTGGAATCAGAGACGTAGCTGTTCATGTTAAATATTTAAGGACTTGACGAAATGCAAATCGTTTACGTATTTTCTCAGCGTGTCAGTTTAAAGGTATTATTTCTAAATGAACCGGTTAATTTCTCCAAAATTAAGAGAAACTTCATTAACGAAATACCACAGAAAATTAATCAGTTCTCGACAAGAGAACAATAACGGACATATTCATTGCAAGAAATCAAAGACAAAAACAGGCTATTGCGTTTTGTCCAGTAAGTTTTCAATTTCTAGCTTTAATTGACATTTGAACTTTTTAGAGGAAACGACTTTGTTGATAGAATAAAAAATAAAATCATATATATTTTGTTTTATTATCCATTTTAAACGTGTTTTTGTGTGTGTGCTGCAATACCATATTTGTGAATCCGGGTGTCTGTCTGTCTGACTGTGTTTGTCTGAAGTTATGAGTGTGGTGATTGCTTGTCGGTATCTTTGTTGTTCAAATTATAACTAGAATTCGATATCATATTACACCTAGCCATCTTTAATGGTATGTATAAAATTGTTTTACATAGAGAAAGGGCGTCCATAATGTTAAGCTACATGGCTGGGAATGTCATGTTATTAGTTTGATTAGTTCACACTATGATTTTGTGAATGGAAAACAATTTAATCGTTATAAAGCAAAGATATCGTTATTGAGAAAACACAAGAATTGGAAGTGGGCGTGGGGGTGGTCCGGCAAAGTAAGGATTTAATAGCGTGCTGATTTAGCCGAATAGATTCATGGTATAGCTATAGGGCCTGTATTTAAGTATTAAAGTAGTAGTACGGGGGAGGCGGCTTCCTTTCGAAACAAAATGTTCAACTTTATTGACGCAGGGAGCATTCTTGGGTGTGAAGTGCCAACTGGAATTTGAGTGTTTGAGGGGTCCATCCTCCGTCATACTTCTAATCAGAAATGGAAAAAAAGGAAAGAAAAAAGGAAAACTTATGCCCTATGGGGGCAATCTTAGTATCTCATTCTTAATATATAGAAATTCGGTTCGGTTGTAGTGTAGTTTTTACATGAGTTATGAGTGTATTGTAGCAAATCGCACGCGCATTTATCGCGTGTTAGCATTCGAAAAGTTTGTCACAACAGAGCGAACATGTTATTACCTGTGTGTCGCTTTTACCATAAATAAAAAAAAATGAGAGGAAGCTACTTGACAACATTAATCCGCAGATATTTCTATATTACTTTTCACTGTATTAAAGGGAGGAATAGCTGTTCCTACTAACTGTATTGCTTCTTTGATCGAGAGAAACCGAGAGAAACAACCTCACAATAAAAACGTTTTGTTTTACATCAAATTAAATATGACCTACCAAGTGACACATCATTAATTAAAATCGTTCAAGCGTTAACGTCCGTGTTGAACTAGGAGTTCATTGTTCAGTCGTGCAAACTTTCATACTTTCGAACTGTTTTGTTTGTTAGTACAATTTTGCAAATTACTCGGGACGACTAACATCTCAAATTAGGAAATAAATATCACCAATGCGCATGTTCAGTGTTCATAGGGAAAGGGTTGTTGACATGTTTCATGCAATAGTATCTACGTTATCGCAATGTTCTTGTGAGTGAGACCACGAGGACATTGCTTTGTCGTCGGGTATCTGCCAAACTATTTTTGGGAAATTGACAACATCATCGGGCTTATCGTAAATTATAGTAGCAGACCGTCCGGTTTTGTTATTTTGAAAATAAATATCGAGGTAAGCGGTTGAATAGTTTGAGGTGTTCTTGATTAAAGTTCATGATTGTATATACTTTCTACATGGTCCATCTTTTTCTTTACCGTTTAGCTAGTATTTTGTCTTTAAACAATGGTTCTAATAGTGTTTGAAGACAATGATCAGATTATTAGATACATTGTCTTATTGACACAAAAGCATACTTGTAAAACCAATAATTGCTTGTGGTTTGGACGTTTGGGTCAAGATATGATTTCAAACTGCTATTTCTTTTTAATAATGGATCTCACAGATAAATCCAAGCATACCAACTGGCACATGCCATTGGACTCAATGGATTTAAAATAACTGTAAGTCAGTCAGTCCATCCATCCATCTATGAAAAATTGGAAAGCGCATGTGAACGGACAAATCAACAACAGCTGATCATTAGACGGTCACAGAAGACACTAGTAGACAGAATTAGATTGGCATATATAAATGCACACGGTCTGGTGTCCAAAAAATGTCATAATGTTATAGTGTTATTTACGGAAACCGTGGTCATCCAAGTTTTGCGAATTATATGTGAATGATTTCGAACATTATCTATTACATAGAACTGAGAACGTAAATGGTACAAAACGTGATTCTGGTGGTTTGATTGTGTACATACGTAAAACAATATATAAAGGTGTTGGATTTGTCTGTTATGATGCAGATGATGTAGTTATTTTGAAAATGAAAAAAAACACCCGCTATTTTGCGTTTGATTCTGACATTTATGTATGTCTTTGCTGTGTTTTGCCAGATAATTCTGGCAGACCAGCCTTTATGAATGTTGACACTTTAGACAGATTGCACAACTATATGATTTATTTTGTATATTCTGCCAACGAGGCATGTGGTGTTATTATCATTGGTGATATGAATGCGAGAACAGGTACCGCACCTGATTATGTATCGTAAATTACAGTAGCAGACCGTCCGGTTTGAGTATTTTGAAAATAAAGATCGAGGTAAGCTGTTGAATAGTTTGTAGTGTTCTTGATTAAAGTTCATGATTGTATATACTTTCGACATGGTCCATCTTTTTATTTACCTGTTTAGCTAGTATTTTGTCTTTAAACAATGGAAAAAGGCAGGGCTTTCTAAGCTATGAAACAAGCGTTTACAAATCGTCATGCACGCAGCAATTGTAATAGTATTTGCAGATATTGTTCAGGTTATTAGATGGATTGTCTAAATGACACAAAAGCATACTTATCAAACCAATAATCACCGCATGTGGTTTGGATATTGGGGTCAAGAAATGATTTCAAACTGCTATTTCTTTTTAATGATGGATCTCACAGATGAATCCATTTGAAAGTGAATCGAAATCAACATGCTCTCTTATTGATCATTGTCTGATGTAGCCTTCAATTACATTTATCCAGAAGCATATTGAAATTCGCATTCAGGGGTGTCAGCGTTTCAGTTGGAATGAAAACGCAATGAAAACGCAACGAGAACGGAATGAAACAAGGCCTGAACGGAACGGAACGAAAATAGTTTCACTGTTTGGAACGAAACGCGAATAGAACGGAACGAAACATGTTTTCCCACAGGAACGGAATGGATTGAAAGTAGGCGAAACGAAACGCGATGAATGATTGAAAATGGAATAGAACGACCTTAGATAATAAACTATTCTAATAGAGATTTCCGTTGTAAACTATAGGGATTACCTACGATAAATCAGCAGTAGATAATAATGTTAAGTAAACAAATACACATTTGCATATTCAATGTCTATGGTTTCTAGCCCATATCAGAGACTAATAATTAATTAATTATCTGTGAATTGTTCCGCCGAGTGATCTCGGTAGACTGTTTGTTGTTGAAATAATGATGGACGTACCTCCACTTGACGATTTCACAAAGCATCCAATACATATTAGGGTTGTAGATATTATTATATCAATGTTCTTTAATGAATTCGGTACATGGCCACGATCCTCGTGTATTATTCACAGTGCACGGACGAATGAATGACACAACATTTGCGAAAAGCAATATCTGAAGAGATAGCGGATCATGTTGTGATTCACCTATACAATAATCTATAAATGTATAGCATAAGAGAAATGGGGAAATGAAATGTAGACGTAACACAAAATTCCCTGTACATTAGATACTTGTGACCTAATAAAATACTCATGGAACTGGCATATTGTGTTTTCTTTTACTGTTCCTGATCTTTCAGATTTTTGTCTTTTCCTTTGACATGCCTTTTTGCCACCGTTTTGCCTCGGTTTTGGGCACAAGAAGTCTGTGCCTGAAGCCTTATCAAAATTGCTTTCGCGGGTAATATTTTTCTTTTGGCAGAAAAGGTTCTAAAATATGCGTCTATTTCTTTTTGTGTTTTTTATTCCAAATTCCCTTGTCTACCTCAAATGATATACATGTAGTTTTGCCTTATAGCCTGAAGTTGCCAGTTCCATGTAATGCCCGTCTTAAATCAAGTATCTGCATTTGAGACACTAAGGCCATTTTTTTAAAATTAGCTGAGGTAATTTAAGCTGTTTGAAATTGGCAACCTGTCTCAATCTGTTATTAATTGACTCCGAATTGTTGTTGGTCCATAGAGCATTGACCTTCTTTTCCCGTAGAGGTGCCATGACATATGCTTTGATGTTGCATTCAAGAAACATTAACCAATAATGCTGAATCTTTTTTTTTCAAAATATTGTTCAAGCTCTACTTTTCTGGATTCATACTTTGCTGAAAACGATTCTGTCTTGGCAAAGATGATGTTGATTATGTGTTGCCTGTCTTTTAAAGAAGTACCAGATTTTTCTAAGAACCTATTGATGTTTTCTTTGATATGTTTGGTACATAACAGGAATTTTCTTAGCTTGTTTGAGAATCCGTCCTAGCCGCTGCATCAATCACATGCACAGGAAGACATGCTGAAATGTTAATCTTGTGTCTCATTTTATTGTAGACGTGCACCTCCCTATCAAAAAAATACTTAATAAGTAATAAACTAAGTCCTGCTGCAAACAGACGTTCGCTTGAACTTCAACCGTTCCGGTGTTGTAAACAATGCAACTGTAGCGCCGCATCCTTGACGGTCGTAATAAAACTAATAAAAACTCTCGAAATGTATCAAGCATTTGCGAGATCACAATTATCACCGTACTGCGATTGAAACGAAGATGTAATCATGTATTGTTCATTTTAGTCTAATTTTTTCTTTATTTTAATAATCATACATTGCTTGGAGAATTATTACCTTCTAGCTGGGTTTTTTTATCAAGTTGTATTTGCAATATATTATTTGAAAATAGTCAGTCAGCATGTCCTGACAGGATAAAGATTAATGAAAGAATTGTAACTATAATTTCTATGTAATACCAGCCTAAGCAAGCTTGCTCAAAAGGCGTACATGTCATAATTCTTGGAGATCATCGGGATATTTTAAAAGTTATTATTATTTACACCAAAACACGTACTTATATAGGGATGGTTTGGAACCAACATATTCAGACCAACATTTGAAAAAAAAATCAATTGATCTGTTACAGTTCTAATTAAAAAACACATACATCTTATTATTGTTATTGAAATAAGAAGAATACCAAAATAAGCAGCCAAGTTCCAATACAAGAATGATCTGACCAAGACTTTTGAAAGGGATTTTGGGATATCGGGTGTTAAAGTAAAAGGCACTAAAGGAATGGCACTCAACAAGAAAATTAATCTCTCGCTAATGTCGGCATAAAAACATATGGTACAAAGAATTTCCACAACTCCTCAACACATTTTGCTTCCTTATCTAAATAGAGAAATTTTAAAAAGAAAAACTCATATCAGCTCATTGTCTTTTGATAAAAATTGAATATCAATAAATGCAGTTAGATAAACATGATAAACAATGTTGAACTCTTTGATTGAATAGAAACATAATTATTTGAGGAGGATTATTCAACATATTTTTGGTCAAAACATAATTTCATTTCAGTAATAATTACCATAACTTTAGTATGCATATACAATACCTACACCCATCTTTGTAGCCCAAAAACAAAAGATTCAAATATCCCTACCTCCCTACCGTGACGTAACCTCTATCTCGATGACAGAGCCACGGAGTGATCTCCCTTCCTCTTCCTTTTATGGCGCCTGCTGCATGCTGACGCACGGAGCTTGCTCCAATTCAAAACTTTGTTTTGTCGGTTTGGTTTGAGTGTCAACTCATATTTTTGCGCAGTTTGTGTGCCTTTTACCCATCTGCCCTTATTGATATAGCTAATTGTTGTTGAAAATTATTTTTGTGCCTTTTACGGCCGGTTATTTTACTCCACGTGTGCCGGTGGTGTGCCACGGTCCGCCATTATCGTGGGTTAATTTCCGACCTCTGTTTATTTCGGTGACGGTTGTTTGTTTCGGCAAACGTTATTTATTTTAACCGTTTTCTGATTTATATTACGGGTGAAATTCTTTCTACGTTGCGTACTTTGTACTATCGTATTTTATCCTTATTTTCCCGTTTTATCTGCTTGTAAATTTTTTGTTTACGTTCGCTTTGGAGGGTATGTCTCGGTCGGGACAGCGACGAGGTAGTGCTCATGGGTGTTCCCATTTCTTTGTGGAACGGGACCCTCATGATGCCTGTCCCAGGTGTCGTCCTTGCAGTGAGGTTTCGCCTTGTGAACTTTGTTCACAGTCAAAATCTCAGGGCAAGGACTTCATTGTTCCAAAGCTACCCTCAACTTACCGTAAGACAGATTCGTCTGTTTCTTCCGGTAAGCGAGGGAAGCAGAGAGGTAGGGGTCGTGCCACCAGCTCTCTGGGGTCTGGTGGTACTGTCTCTGTTCCTGTCTCGGGGGGTCTTGCTTCGGCAAGTCCCTCTCGTGAGCAGGGGGTGGCCCTTCCTGTCCAGGAACTCCCTGGAGTAGGGGAGGGGCAGCCTGACCCTGGCTTGGCACAGCCAAGGGTCGAATTGGCCGGGAACGCCCGTAAGCTTTCGCGCTTGCCTTCGGGTAGGGACTACCGGCCGCCGGTCACTGACTCTGTCAGTGATCCCGGCATTCCAGGTGGTGCTGTCGTTGGGGACAGTCTTGGTGCCGGGCCTGTTCTTTCGGGTTCAGGTCCTGGTGTGACAACAGACTTTCTTTCGGGATTGTCTGTGTCTACCGGGATTAGTGACGCGCAGCTCACTAATCCCGGCATCAATGCTGGTCAGGCATACCCTCCCGGTCAGTTACCCGGACCCGGTCCTATTAGGTCCGGTCCCGAGTTTCATTCTTCTGGGAACCTGGGGGGTTTCCCCCCAGGGGTTGGGTTTGCTGGACAGGGGGCCGGTTTCCGGCCTCCGTTTTCCCCTGGCTTAGGGTATACGGGTGCCTGCGGGCAACCATCCTTGGGCCGCCCTTACCAGCCTGCGGATGGTTTTGGGTTGCGGCAGCATCCCGGCAGTTACGGGCTTAGCCCGTACATGTCCGGGTTTCCACCTGGAGGGAGTGGCGGTCCACCTTCGCCCTTTGGGCAAGTTGGCCAGCCCCAGTCTCAGGCAGGCCAGTTTGGCCAGTTCTGGGGTCACTCCCAGCCCGCGGGACCTTTCCCCTATCCTCCGGGATATGGGTTTAACCCCATGGCATTTCCGTCATGGAATCCTTGGGGTTTGGTCTCTCCCTCGCGGAGACGTGTTAGCATAGCCCGTACATGTCCGGGTTTCCACCTGGAGGGAGTGGCGGTCCACCTTCGCCCTTTGGGCAAGTTGGCCAGCCCCAGTCTCAGGCAGGCCAGTTTGGCCAGTTCTGGGGTCACTCCCAGCCCGCGGGACCTTTCCCCTATCCTCCGGGATATGGGTTTAACCCCATGGCATTTCCGTCATGGAATCCTTGGGGTTTGGTCTCTCCCTCGCGGAGACGTGTTAGCAGTTCTGTTGACCCCCCCCAACTTTCTGCTACTTCGGGGGCCTTATCGGCCGGTCCTAAGAAGGTGTGTCGGACCTTTAGGACTTCTGCCTCTCGGGCAGGCTCGTTGGTCTCTGGGTCCAAGGGTAGGGTTTTGGCTACTAAGCCTAAACCTACAGCCACGGCCGTTAGGCGCACTGCACCTAAACGCCGGTACGGGGAGCCTTCTCTCGGGTTGGCCCCTCTGGCTGGCCCATTTCCTCCGCCCCAGGCTTCTGGTCTGGATGGTGTGGAGGCTATGGACGTTGAGGGCGCGGGTATGGCAGAGGACAATGATGTTGTTCATCTTTCACCTGGTTGTTCGGATATAGACGCTGGTCTTTCCGAGTCGTCTGACGACAGTCCTCAGGAGGGCTTGCCCTCAGAGGAGGACTTCCAGGATGAGGGAGACCCTGAGGCTGCTGAGGTTGAGGCCCAGCATGTGTTATCCGGTATGCGGGGCCTTAGGGCTGACGTTTCCCGGATTCTTGGGGAGGAGGTTTGCCCACCACCTTCGGCATCATCTGTCCCCGAGTCCACCACCCTTTTGGGTTCTTTGGTGGCTCCTCGGGTGTCCGCTCGGTCGGACCGCTCTCTGCCAGAAGGCACCATTGTGTCTTCAGCTCTGGCCACCGCCCAGTCTCGGGTTTTAGGGAAGAATTCTTCTTCAACCCGTAGTCCTGGGTATGCTGGGTTGCAGCTCAGTGTTGGCGATTTGTCAGAGGTGCACGCCACTGACTATGCCACACATGATGGTCTGCTTGCCCCTCAACCAGCTAAGCTGGAATCGAGGGAACTTGCAGCTTGGCCCGGTAAATCGGTGGACCAGGTGGTGTTCGGTCCCAAAGAACACCACAAGATGGAGAGACTGCTGCGTCTCTCCATCCAGATTCTGTCGTATATAGACTACTTGACGGTTTGTCTATATAGGGTATCCGACTTGCCTGAGGGTCGGATAACCGAGACAGAGCAGGCCGACATCCAGGACAGAGTGACCTCTGCCCTGAACGGGGCATTGAGAGCGCTGGCAGCTTTACAGGTGTCATCCCTCGTCAATGTCTTGTTGGCTAGGCGGTTTTCAGTTTTGAAAAATCGCCCGGTCGATGAGCCTTACCGTTCCAGACTGTTGACTGCCCCCTTCTCAGGGTCCACTCTTTTTGGAGGGGCCCTTCCTTCTGTTCAGAAGGATTTGAAGGAGGACTCGGTCGCCTCTGCACTTCTGGTGAAGAGGATTCAGGCTGAGAAGGCCAGTACCTCGCAGGGGTCAGCGCCTCCTAAGAAGAAGGCTAAACCTTCGGCTTCGCAGTCCTCTGCGCAGCCCAAGTATAAGCCTCCCTTCAAGGGCAACAAATGGAAGGGTAAGAAGGGTAAGAACCCTCCTGGGGGTAAGAAGAAGGGTTCCTGACTCTTTTCTTCCCTCCTTGGTCGTGTCAGACGACGAGTTTGGCCGGGAGGAATGCAGTCCTCTCGGCTCAAGCTTAGGTCCTTCTCCCGCAGGATTAGGCTTCGGGTCAGCAGACGATTCTCTTGCCTGGCAAGGTCTCGATCTGCCTCGACCAGATCTTCCTGTGGGGGGTCGTCTTTCTGCTTTCCTTCCAGAGTGGAAGGAAATTACGGAAGACGCATGGACCTTGTCTGTGATCAAGGAGGGGTTAGGCATTCCGCTAGTGCGGGATCCGCCCTTAGCGTCAGAGCCAATCTTTTTTCCTCCACCGGGGGATCCGGAAAAGGCTCTGGCGCTCCAGGAGGAAGTAAGGACCATGCTTTCCAAGGGCGCGGTCGAGGAGGTTCCTATGTCGGGATGCACTCCCGGGTTCTACTCCAGAATGTTTCTGGTTCGGAAGAAGTCCGGGGCGTGGCGTCCCATCATAGATCTAAGTGCCTTCAACAAGCACGTAGATTCTCCTCACTTCAAGATGGAGACTCCTCGGGGTATTATCGCCTCCGTGAGAGAGGGAATGTGGGCGACTTCAGTAGATCTAAAGGACGCCTACTTCCACATCCCCATCAAGAAGTCGGCACGGAAGTACCTCCGTTTTACTTGCAACGGAAAGGTCTTCCAGTTCCGGGCCATGCCGTTCGGGCTCACGACTGCACCTTTGGTTTTCACCAAGCTGCTGCAGGTGGTCGTGGGATTCCTGCACTCTCGAGGAATAGATGTTCACATCTATTTCGACGACTCCCTCATGCTCCACCTAGTGAGAGAGTCTCTGGTACAGGTCACCCGGTTGGTTCTGAAACTCTTACTCAAGGTCGGCTTCATTCCTTCCAGAGAAAAGTCGGAGGTTTCCCCATCTCAGGATTTTGTTTTTCTGGGGAACCGTTTCAATACGGTTCAGGGCATCGCCCTTCCACCGATGGAGAAGTTCGAGAAGGCCAGGGCTTTTGCTCTGACCTTTATCGGCCGGTCTCAAGTCCAGGTACGTTGGTTTCTCAGTTTTCTGGGATATCTCAACGCCCTGGCCGATGTGGTCCCCTTAGGGAGACTTCACATCAGGCCTCTCCAGATGTTTCTCCTTGCCAACTGGGTCCCTTCTTCAAGGGATTGGGAAGCCTTGCTTCCTCTGAACCAGTCGGTCAAGGAGTACGCACGCTGGTGGACTCATCAGGACAATGTTCTCCGAGGGGTTCCTTTGTCCAAGCCAGTTCCCACTATGACCCTGTACACGGATGCATCCATGACAGGGTGGGGAGCTTATCTCGACGGGCGTTGCCAGTCGGGGGAGTGGTCTGGGGAACAGCTCTCGGAGCACAGCAATGTGCTCGAGATGAGGGCTGTTCTGTTGGCTCTGCAGTCTTTTCGGGAGATCCTGCATTCCAAGGTGGTTTGTGTGGCTACGGACAACACTACGGTTGTCGCGTATCTGGAGAGACAGGGGGGAACCAGGTCTCACACCCTGTGTGCCCTCGCTATCCGCATTCTGCTTCTATGTCAGGAAATGCAGTTGACAATTTGTGTCAAGCATCTACCAGGCAGGTTGAATGTTCTGGCGGATACTCTTTCCAGGCGCCGCCAGCCGGTTTTGACAGAGTGGCAACTGAATCCCTCGATTTTCGTGGGAATTTGTCAGGTGTGGGACAGGCCTCACATAGACCTGTTCGCCACTTCACTGAACAATCAGTTGCCAACGTTTGTCTCTCCGGTACCAGATCCAAGGGCTTGGGCCGTGGACGCTCTGTCTCTGGATTGGGAGGGAATGCATGCATATGCATTCCCACCCTTCAACATGGTGGGCAGGGTGCTGCAGAAGTTTCGGGAGCATCAGTGTTCCCTCCTCCTGATAGCGCCCCTGTGGCCGAGGCAGCCTTGGTTTCCGGAGCTTTTGTCGCTTCTGGTGGAAGAGCCCCTGGCTCTTCCTCTCAGAGCGAACCTCCTTCGCCAGCCTCGTTCCAGGACGATGCACTCTCGTCCGGAGATCCTCCACCTTCACGCGTGGAAGCTATCTCAGGAGGCCTCGCTCAGGCGGGCTTTTCTAGGGACGTGTCAGATCGCATCGCTCGATCAATTAGGGCTTCCTCATCTGCCGTCTACCAGTCACGATGGAAGATTTACTGTGATTGGTGTGTCGGCAGGAAGGTTGATCCGATCAAGGCTACTGTCCAGGTGATTGCGGACTTCCTTCTTTGGCTGTTTAGGGACCGCAATCTTGCCCCTGGCACTATCGCTGGTTATCGCACGGCCATTGCTAGTGTTCTCTCTGTTCATGGTAGGTCGGAGGTAGGCTCGTCCTCCTCTCTTTCTGCCTTGATTAGGGGGTTTGGGTTGGACAGGCCTAGGGTCCGGCAGTTGGCTCCGCAGTGGAATTTGCCACTGGTGCTCGAATCGCTGATGCGGGCACCTTATGAGCCTTTAGCGTCTGCCTCCTTGAAGTTTGTTACTTACAAGGTGGTATTCCTTGTTGCCCTGGCCTCAGGTCGAAGGAGGAGTGAGATTCATGCCTTGTCTTCTCACCCCTCTTGCCTCCGATGGTCCAGGAATTACTCTGCCGTTACCCTTCTCACTGATCCTGCCTTTATGGCTAAGAATCAGGTTCCTGGCTTCTCGCCCGATCCGATTAAGATTCCGTCTTTGACTGCCTTCGTTGGAGCTGAGGAACGGGATAGGTTGCTCTGTCCCTGTCGGGCGCTTAGGTTTTACCTCGATAAAACCAGGGGGGGGCGAGGTCCTCGATCTCGTCTGTTTTTGCCCATTAAGCAGGGTCAACAGGATATCTCTTCTCAGTCAGTGTCTAGATGGATCTGTCAGGTCATCAAGTACGGTTACGACCACTCGGATGATCAGGTTCGGGCGTTGTATAAGGTGAGGGCGCATGAGATCAGGGCCCTTGCTGCGTCATGGGCCCTCCTCAATGGGTCCCCCTTTCAGGAGGTCATGTCCGCAGCTTTCTGGCGCGGACAGACTACCTTCACGGATTTTTATCTCCGGTCCTTGGCCTCTCATTCTGATGGATTGTATTCCCTTGGACCGGTGGTGGTTGCACAGTCTGTGGCTGTTCCTCCACAGTAATTCAGTGATTTTAAATAGTATGCTATCAGGCACCACGGTGGTACACCTGCTCGTTTCACGGGGAGGTTTTCCATTTTTTAATTACTTTCGGGGCTTTATTAGGGGGGTTCCTTGAACCTTTTCCCTACCTTGAGCATGTCTCGAGTTTGTTCCGTCAGCCTGGTCTGCCTGGATTCGAAGCCTCCACTACGGTAAGACGAATTCGCATACTAAAGTTATGGTAATTATTACTGAAATGAAATTGAGGTTTTTGAAGTAAAACCAATTTTCATGATGTAATACTTACCATAACTTTATGGAGTCCCACCCTGTATTCCTCCCCTTGCCTCCTCATCCTGGCTGCCTTTAGGCTCCATAAAAGGGGGTTTGAGGAAGGGAGATCACTCCGTGGCTCTGTCATCGAGATAGAGGTTACGTCACGGTAGGGAGGTAGGGATATTTGAATCTTTTGTTTTTGGGCTACAAAGATGGGTGTAGGTATTGTATATGCATACTAAAGTTATGGTAAGTATTACATCATGAAAATTGGTTTTACTTCAAAAACCTCAAGTTTGGCTAAATATGGCACTATAGTAATACATGTACATAACAACTGAACATCATCATGGAATTACTCTCGATAAGAAATCACCATATATTTCAAACAGATTTTCAAAACATTTTTAGTAATAATAATATTGGTATACAGGTGATTTTTTTTCTCTTTTTTTTTTCATAATGTTCTCCGACAGGTGATTGGCCTGAAGTCATCAAGTGTCCTCCGATTAAAACCGATATTGACTTGGAGCGTTTGATTTTTGTTGAAGGACTGTGTTTTTCTAAACATAGAATTATGACGTGTCTCCAAACGAACGCACTGAATCCTCGATTAATATATATTTTTTCAAGTCAATAAATCCAGGTGTCGACTTCAACCAAAGGCTATAATTGAATAGTATCTAATGTAGGTTTCCTTTACCATAAAAAATGAAAGTATGGCTTAGAGTTTGTAACAACTCAAAGAAAAAATATGCGATATCCTTATGGTATGATTTATTTTTTAGAAAGATTACACATTTGTTATATGCTTTAGGAATAGTTAAAAAATATAAAATATCAAAACATGAATGCTAAATACAATAACATAGTCACTTTGAATAACTCAATTAGTCTACCTACTATGGTTAAATACATAATTTGCCAAGGGATTTATTCACTTTATTCACAAACAAGAGGCCCAGGGGCCTTGATAGCTCACCTGGAATTTTATTTTGAATTTGTCAAAGTTTTGGAAAAAATAAACGTTTATCAAAAAGAGTACAAGAAAGTTAAATCAGACTATGCTTTTTGGCAGATCTTATTGCTCTACATCTTTTTTGTTCTATCTTTGTGAATCTTTGTTGGAAGACTTGAACAATTTTTTCTAATCTGAAGTAAGATGGTTGTTATGTTGATTTAAACCTTTAACCTACATGTACATCACAAAATGTCATGAACATCAGCCAGCCTCTTTCATTACTTCAATTGAATGTTTTAACAAATTTAAATGGTCCTGAAATTGGGTCAAGATAATTCATTTGAATAAACTAGGCAGCCCATTATCATAGCATGTGAGTGCCTAAATGCAATCATCCTAGGTTTCTTGATTACTAGTATTCAGAAGATGATGAACAATTTTAACATATTGTCGCTCTAAAATTGAGTCAAGGTCATTCAAGTTCATTTGAATATATTTTATAACCCTTCATCCCAGTATGTTATTGGCTAAATATCATCACCCAAGATTTCTTAGATATTCATAAAAAGTCATTTATTTTATAGGACTTTACACATTTGACCTGTGACCTTGAAGGCTAGTCAATCTCATTCAATTCCACATACATCATATCCCCTCGTTCAAGCATGTTAATTGCTTAATATCCCCACCCTAGGCCTCCTATTTTCTGCAATCTTGAATATAAGTCAGGGAAATTCATCTCAACATTTCACCACCAAATGTCAACATCCTGGGCTTTTTGGTTATTCAAAAAAGTTGTTTGAAATATAACGCTGACACCAGACAGATGGATAACAGAGGTAAGCAAAACATCTCGTGAATTTTCATCTGAAAAGGGTTTTGAGAGGGTATTCTATCTAGGGTAACTATCCAGTTTTATAATTTTAAATACTGCTCATCAATGCAGATTTTCCTACCAAACTCACTAGTCACTAAAACGACAAATTATAATCAATATTATTCTGATGTTCTGCAAGGTAACATGTTAACCTTTCATTATTTGCTGAGTATATATCACAGCTTAGTAACCATAGAAGAGTATTCTATTTGAAGGAGTTTAGGAGATGTAGTTAAATTTTGACTTGTTTGACACATTCCAGGATGAGATTCCATGGATCCTAATTTATGCTGAAAATGTCCTCTGACAACTGACTGTCTTAAAGAGATTATGACTGCTTCCTCTTTGATATCCTACACGTCTGTTGAATCTGTTGCTGCAATGTGGCCCCAAATATGATGGCAGACTGGTAACACTGGGACAATTTTAGTTGAAATATGAACTGAAAATACAAAAATAATATTTTTGTGTAAAAATGGTATGGTATGATTTGTATGATACTGGCATTCATATATTGAATGTGAAATTCATAAAAATCATATGAGATATAGAAGCAAGTTTAACTTATTTTTGACAATTTCAATTAAAATTAAATGTATATATCAAATGGAGAAAGATCAATTTGACCTTGCCATTGACTCATGACTTCATCTCATCACTAATTGAAACATCAATTTTATCCGAAAGTGATGTCTATGTGTTTTTTTCCTTAATTTCCTGAAACTATAACATAATAAATAAGAATTATCAAAATTCAGAGGGGCCTTTCAATGTAAAATTAAAAGAAATCTGAACATGGAAGGATCAATTTCATTTTTGAAGGGTCAATGGGCCCATATGGCCGCCTCCAGGATTATTCCTGTGTACTAAATGTTTTACCTGCAAATTGTGTCTTATCTCAATATTTATAATATAATTATGGTTATACACTAAAATTTGTAATTCAAAATAAGGGTGGGGGAGAAGACGAATCGTATGAACCCTATCCCTCATTCTTCAAATAATTCCTAACTTGTTATTTCGAGTGTCTAAAACAAGCAAGTATTAACTTCTGTTTATAAAAATATCATTTTTTCTCAGGGTTTTTTAATCATAAAGAAATGTATATGTATGATGTACATGTAATGACATTTTTCGGTAAACATTCATGAAACGTAGTTGTGAAACACAACTTCTTGCTTTTACCTCAGACATCTATAATAAACTAGCACTAGGTCATCAAACAGATGTAGCCGTTATGGATTTTTCAAAGGCGTTCGACAAAGTCGACCATGCCCGACTCATTCTAAAACTCACTCGTTTTGGCATTCACAGCAACATCACTGCTTGGGTCCAAAATTTTCTCCTTGACCGTAGTCAGAAAGTTGCTGTAAGTAACACCAAATCTTCATCCTGTCCTGTCCTCTCTGGGGTCCCCCAAGGCTCAGTCGTGGTACCCTGCCTTTTTCAAATCTATATAAATAATCTACCAGACTCTATCAGAAGCCAGGTTAGATTTTTTGCGGACGACACTATTGTCTATGTAACTGTTTCATCCGACTCTGATGCAGAAACACTACAAAAAGACTTAAATCTTCTGGAAAGTGGGAACAAAATTGGTTAATGTCCTTCAACCCTGATAAATGTGAAATTCTACTCATCTCAAAGAAAAGACTGGCACACAAATTTAAGTACATTCTTTACGGACAAATTCTAAAGCAAACAGATTCGGCTAAACACCTGGGCTTAACTATCACTAAAAACTGTTCATGGAACACCCACATCAATAACATTACCAACAAAGCCAATTCATCCTTAAGATTCATTCGGAGAAACATTTAAACCACCAATGTAAAAACAACAGAGTTAGCTTATACACCCTATGTCCGCCCACACATTGAATACTGTAGCCCCATCTGGGATCCATGGCAGGCAAATCTTACCCATAAGGTTGAAATGGTGCAGAGAAGAACCGTCAGGTACACCCTTGGGCGCTATAACTACACCAGTAGCGTTACAGAAATGGTCCAAACCCTGAACTGGCAATCCCTTGAACAACGCCGTAAAATGACTTCCACCATATCATTATATAAAACCATAAAAAGCCTTGTGGCATATGATGGCAACCTCCAAATTCTCCAGCGAACCCGACAACACAAATTCAAGATTCCACACAGCTTCACAAATTATCATGCAAATTCATTTTTTCCTAGGGCAATTCGTACCTGGAACAGCCTCCCAACATTCATCGCAGACAGTGAAGACCTCTCAGCACTGAAGGCAAATCTCCTCTCTCACAAATTCTAAGCGTACATGTTGTTTTTGTCGTATAGTTCTAAAAAATAAAAATAAAAATAGTTGTTTTTAACCGATCTCTCTGACGTCTCTAAATAATGTTCAGTATATTGAACGTTCTATAGTATCCTGTTTAAGTTGAATCCAAGTCTGACAGATAGGGATTTTTTTTATATCCGATGACATCATCACCATGAACCTTCTAGTATATTGTAGGCTGTATGTTCCCCTCTTCCACTTAGACTTAGTGTAAAAATATAATCGAGACTATATACAAACTAATCAACGATACAATAATTTGATAAACGTATGAAAAAGGTATTGTAATGGGAAAATTTACATTGCGAATATTGTCAACACTTCGGGGAGCTTTCGAGTAGTCAGGCGGTTGGCAACACTCTTTTGCGACTGTGTCATCCAGCCTTTGGAACAGCAGGATTTAATTGTTGAGCATTTCTTGCTCCGAAAACAACTTCGTAATTCGAAATTCAGTTAAAGTCTTCCTCTTATCCATTTTGTTTTATGTTTACCGACAACAACGGGGTTTTCCGCGTTGAAGAGTTCCTATTAATACCGTAAATACGCAATTCAGCGCGGGCGTTTCCTTGACAACGAATATGTTTGACTTGCAGCTCCGTCTCAGATAAGATGTTGCTTTGCACGTTTCATGATCCACTCAAGATATGATCTTAGCTAAGTCAAAACTTCAAACTTAGTTCGAATTTTGTCAAAGATATATCGGCGAGGTGCTGGCAAATAAAACGTATCAATATAAGCTTGTGCACTATACAGCACATATATCAATATACGTATCATTTTTAGCTGAAATAATCGAAGTGTATAGTTCGTTATTCACTCTAAATATTGCCAGCGCAGCTTTCACAATTTAAAACGCGGACAAAATATTGAAGGCTATACGATCAAAAGAATATTTGTGGATATTAATCTTTCGATGTAAGCTTATATCAGTCAGTCAGTCAGAAAATGTGCGTCGTCCTTTATAGCAATATCGAAAAATATAGCAAAAGCCGAAAATATCGGTTAAAGGGACATCACATGAAGAGCCATAATTTGTTTAATGAATGTATGTATTGTATGCACTTCCACTTATGCTACCTCGCTATCCCCATATTCATCATCGGTCCAAATGTCCAGTTTGACCATTGTTCGGAAAAGCCCTGCTAAAAATAGCACCGATAACGTCACCAAGAGACATATAAAGCCATGTAGTATATACGTCTCTACTTCACCCGACTAGGCAGTAAACTTGAGGTTTCTCTTGTGAAACCAATTTCTATTATAAATACTTACCACGGTCATTATAATGCATATTTCAAACCTACTTGGCTCTTTACATACGTAAATAAAGAGGAGAACTGGAGAACTCCACCAATCAGACGGCAGTATTCACGCACGTGATCAGACACGAAGCCATGTTTCCAACTTCATAATTCCAAAGCCCAAAAAACTGAGAGCCAAGGAGACAAGGGAAGGATGGGAGGGAATTCACCTAATGACTGTGGTAAGTATTTAAAATAGAAATTGGTTTCACAGGAGAAACCTCAATTCTATTTCATGAGGCTCATGCAAAAGAAGAGGGAGGACAGACAACGGACTGGGCAGCCACAAGAGGGCCCAAAGAAAACAACCCGTCAGACTGTCCCGACAAAGATTGCAGATAGAACTCCGTGAACGCAGAATGACCCCTCCAAACGGCAGCTGTCATGACCTCAGTGTAAGAAGAACCATTAAATAGGGCCCACGAAGTAGCTAAAGCGCGAACCTCATGAGCCCTAACCCCCGACACCCGAAAGGACTGATCCCCTGCCAACTCATACGCAGCTCGAACAGTCTGAGCAATCCAGCGCGGGATGGTCGCGCAGATATATCGGAGCGACCGGGCTGGAGAGACTGCTTCTGCGGCGACCGGAAGCAAAGGCTATCAAGAACACAGTCTCGAAAGTAAGAAACTTCCGATCCGTAGACTGGAGGGGCTCGAATGGCGACCTCAACAAGGAATCTAGCACAAGTGCTAAATTCCACCTAAGGACCAATTGTCGTGAAAGAGGCTTCTCAATATAGAAGCCCCAAATGAGAAGCGTCCGAGCCCACAGACTTGCTACCAGAGAAAGACAGCACACTAGCAATGCTGAACGATAGCCTGCAATAGTCCCCGGAGACAGACCTTTGTCCTGGAACAGAGACAAAAGAAAGTCGGCTACAACGGGAACAGAGGCAGAGACTGGATCAATCGACCGTCCGACACACCAATCACCGAAGGCGGACCATCGAGATTGGTAGACGGCGGAAGACGAAGGTCTAAGTGATCCTGCGATGCGAGTTGCAACTTCTCGAGAAAAGCCCGTCTGAGTGAGCCTTCCCGAGATAGCATCCAACCGTAAAGGTGGAGCCGTTCTGGTCCCGAGTAGAACTGACGGGACCTCGTTTGAGACAGCAGATCCCTCAGAGGTGGGATGCTGCGTGGGAAGTCCACCGAAAGCCGAAGCAACAGAGGAAACCAAGGTTGTCGAGGCAAGAGCGGTGCAATCAGCAACACAGTGCAAGGGTGTATAAGTATCTTCTCCAATATTCAGAATTTAAATTTATTAAGCTTTAAACCTATTTGTTGCCAATAAAATTGAAAAAGGGATAGGGCACAAGTTTTTACAATTTATCACAGCCTTCTCCCGTCATACATTTACAATTAAATGTCAACAATGATAATAGGCATAAACATAAAGTAGATATATATAAATATATATTGAATTTGACCGGAATGTGACCGGTACAGATGATACGGGGCCAAACACCTTCCCTCAACCATGAGACAAACCTTTCTGTAACAAGGAATATTCACGAGACGAATATCCCTTTTCAAATGTTTTCATAAAGTGCATATAAAAAAGAGTTTGTGATTTTTTTTATTACCTTGTACAGCTAAATGTCTTTAGCCATGTTTTTTTTTCTCTAGACCATGCATTTAAATGTATGTATACTATCTTTCCCACTTTCACTTTAGTAAAGTCATGTTAGCCATCACACACAATAAACTGTATGGCAATACCACTACGTGTACATGTAGAATATGTGTCAGATATGGAACGTGTTGAGATACTTGATAATTATATGTTTTCAATACTTTACATAGATTAAAGCATTCTTGTAATTGGACCCTTTTTTATTTTGAGATAATTTTTCTTTAATCATTTCATTTTTGTCCGAAACCGAAGCCGTAGTTATCGGCAGCACTTGTCATTTTAACAACGTAAACAAATGTTTTTCCCGTTTTCAATACGTATTCCGATTCTATCTGAAGTCGAAAATTAATTCTTTATAGAAAAAAGGTTGTTACATGATCATACATTCTAAGTCAACATCATAATTATGAAAACATGAACTGTTGAAAAAATACGATTTAAAAAAAAATGTTGTGTGATTCTATTAACTAGAAGTAGGTTCTCCTTCCTCAGTTATTCATCCTGGTCCATCATTTTGACATTTTTAATCTCGCTGCGATAACGAAGCTTTCTAACGAAGAGCGATTTTTGTATATATTGCTTTGTCGCGCCAGAGGAGGCCGGGTATTCATATTAGTACTAATTTAAATTTTGCATGTAAAAACTAAAAAAATCGTTTGACTCAGCAATATAATTATATCACACCATTTTACCGAACCCGGTAATATTATAAATTATGTAAATCTAATAGCGCACGTATCTCATTTGACCCCGAGTACCGACAGAGGAGAGAACAGAATACGCCGTGGCCTTCGAATTCTTTGAATAAATATCTAAAACTATTAACCTCGCTAGTATCTTTGTCTGAGTTTGAACACAGATGAACTTAGTTTATGTTAATGGACATGTATCGGAGAGAGTTTACTTTGTGTCTATAATTATACAGTGGTTTATGCGAAAGGAAGGGATAAGTGACTGGTTCAAGGGATAACTGTTGTGATGAATACAGGTCGTTTCGGCCCTCGAGTTGCTCCGTCCCTTCGCATAAACCACTGTATAATTATAGAAACACAAAGTACACTCTCTCCGATACATGTCCATTAACATATTAAACTAAGTTCATCTGTGTTCAAACTCAGACGAAGATACTAGCTAGGTTGCTAGTTTTAGATATTTATTCAAAACATAAACAGCGCTAGCATTTCTGTCGATTCCATTTCAGCTTAACCGGCTATCCGGAAGAATACATGTACCGTATTAATTCTGCTAGGCCAGTTATGTTCTCCTTCGAATACTTCCCACCTGCAATAATGATTCCGTACCGTACTCATTGCGCTATCTTTTGACCATTTGGCAACTTTTCGCTTCGTAGCTGACACGGTACAACACTTATCTTTCGCTTACTTCATACGGCCAGTCATTTTGTTTACAAAGAAATGGTGTGCTATATGCGCATGCGCTGGTAGAGGAAAATCCCTCAGACAGAAATACCGATGATTATCTTAGATTTAATCATTTTTATGAATCTATTTCAGCCAAATTCGATCGTTATTTTCCATAAGGAGACTCACTTGAAATGTATATGTAGTATTTGAAAAAAGAAGACAAAAAAAGTTACTTCACCGTGATGCCCCTTTAACCCACGGACTTAGGCAGACTAATCTAATTCAGTGGTTAACCATTCCAGTTTTACAAATGTGTCACCATCACGCGTTATCAAACTTATATTTAGTGTATAGTAGACATGTTGTCAAGAGAGGGCCTAGTAAGTTGTAAGAACTAATAAAATATTTCTGAATGAAAAATGCTCCAACTTAGTAGTCCTTTAGTAGATGACAGTAATATCATACAAGGCAATTTTAAACCAGAAGGGTTGAAACGAAATACGAAACTTGAAGCTTCTCATCGATGAATACTTCAAATTTTCAAACGTAAGCACTACTGCATGTGGACACGTGAACAATTATGTTACACAGGGACATCTGAATCAATTATGTGGTGTATGTTAAGACTTAGCCTGAAAAAATGGTTTTATATTTTACATTTAAATTTTCTATCGTGTTTCTATTTTTTTATATTTTTTTTTGCATTATACGACGTTGTTTAATTTTTGTTTGTTTTCCCCAATTAGAGAACATTATATGACAGTGTAATGATTTCATAAAAAAAAAAAAAATGCATATACAGCAAACACTACATTCAGCTAGTGTCGTCTCTGATTATGCCACTTCCTCACGATCTTTTAATTTACCGTCCAAAAGGTGGGGGAGTGTAAATGCCTGTACCACTAATCCTCGCTTACGGTGTGTATTCTACTGGTCACGCTTATATAACAGTGTCAAACTAATTAGATAATTGCCTAAGGTGAATATTCTGGGGTGTTCTCAGTTTCCCCCACGTTTTATAGATTGACCAAAATTTACAACAAATTACACACTTAATAAATTCCCCCAGACGAAAGCAAATTTTTTTGATATTTTTTTTGGTACATATTACACCTATATATTTTTGCTCAACCCACACATAGAACTTTTGAAACTTCTGCCACCTAAATATCCAACCAGCAGGCCCGAGGCATTCACCTTCCTATTAAATCTTCTGCCCAAAAGGGAAAAACCCACAATCTATTTTTGATTTGGTTCCGTGGTTCTTATAGTCAGCTACCTACATGACCTAGTCGCGCCGAGCACGACAGCCTTATACGTACTAATAAACAACTACGGCACTCTAATAACCACGACTAGCCCTAGTCATGACTAGCCCTATCAACGATACCTAGTCACGACTAGCCCTATCAACGATACCTAGTCACGACTACCCTAGTCACGACTCGCCTGATCGCGACTACCCTAGTCATGACTAGCACTGTATAGCCTATGCCAGTGACACCGTCTGTCTAACAGTATCTCGCTACATCACTCAATCGTGTATTAAATATATCTTCCAGGCAATGTGTGGACCAGAGCAAGCCTTATTCAGTCACTTCTATCTTTCCAACACAAAGCCGGTCTCACATTGGCCAATATGACTTATACTAATGTACATTAATGTATAAATATATAGAAAAAATAAAAAAATATTTGTATATTTTGAAAGTGTATTTATAACATATGTTCCTGTTCTTATAGGGAAGTATATATATTATAATTGTGTTAAGGCTTATTCCTCCTGCACTCACTTATTTGATAATTACTTGCATAATTCCTGCAAATCAAAAGAGACACATGCATTATTCCTGCAAACCATAAGAGGCGACTAAGTGTGGACACCCTGCTGTGACTGTTAGATCCATCGCAGTATTGAGACATTTCGTAGCAAATTAGAGATTTTTCACATTTACCGGGCCAGATTTCCACATGCACATGTTCCACGTTTTAGCTATCTCTCGTTGACTCACTTTATATGATAGTGCATTTTGCGCAAGAATAGGTTCTCTACATCAGCGTTCTTTGTCCGCGATGCTCTTAGCTTAATTGCTGCCTTCGGCTGTCTTTAGCCGAGGGGACTATTGGTTTTATATAATAGCTATATTTTCAATTATAGTATATCAATTCTATCTTCTTGTAATATGATGTATATATACATGTAACTGTTCTGTTTCACTGTGTCTTGAAAAAGGAGCGGATCGCTCCGAAAATTTGACAACCTAAACTTGTCCACACTGTTGGAAATACTTCTTTGCCCCATATTATATTTGTAATGTATCTCGGGTCTCTAACTGCCGGTTGTGCCCGACAGTAGAGAAACGTCTCTGCTTCCGTTAGATAAAGTACTTTGTTTCTTTGTCAGGTTTGGCCGGAGTCTGAGATTATCCAAGGTGTCCCTATGGTGGATGCGGGTTTTTACCTTTAATTCTATGGTGTATGTTTATATCTTTAAGAAAAAAAATCAAAAATCAAAAAAAATCAGAATCAAAAAAAGGTAAAAATTGTTTTTTAGGAAGAGGGTCTTATGAGGGGATCTATAAGTTGCTGGGCTTACATGCATCTTACTTGAACTATTATTATATAAAAAGATGGGGAGGTCACCGAGCGTATCATATCATGATGTCGTATATGGCGTGGGTCTAGGAGGAGGGCGTACCATATCCAGGCTGTCCTTTACTTATATCCTACTCTGTTTTGTGTTTTGTTTTGTTTCTATATTTTGAAAGTCCGTCGAATCGTCTAATAAATGTTATTTAATCTAACCCTATACTCTGTGCCGACGTTAACGCGCCTACTCTTTCGACAATACATAGAGGGATTTTTTACGTATAGGTACCAGTACTCTCTGGTGTACCTCAAGGGACAGTTCTTGGACCTCTGCTGTTCCTAGCCTACATAAACGACATGCCAGATTCAGCAAAATCATCAGAGACCAAACTATTTGCGGACGACAGCCTCCTCTATAGAACCATAAGCAACCAAGCAGAAAGTGATCTACTGCAGAAAGATCTAACATCATTAGAGGACTGGGAAAATAAATGGCAAATGAGCTTCAATGCGAAGAAATGCATTGTAATCCGAATACAATCCAAGAACCGTCCTGTAATACCAACCAACTACCAACTGCATGGACACACACTAGACACCATTGAAGCTAGCAAATACCTAGGAGTAACAATCAGCGATAACCTAACCTGGGACAGACATATTGACAATATAGTGGGTAAAGGCAACAAAACACTAGGTTTCATAAGACGAAACCTAAAAGATTGCACTAAAACGGTTAAAGCAGCAGCATATACAACAATAGTAAGACCTTCAGTTGAATATGCATCCACGGTATGGGATCCAACAAAACAGACCAAAATAAAGGCAATCGAACAAGTGCAGAAAAGAGCAGCCAGACTTGTAAACAACAACTATACAGACCGCACACCTGGCTGTGTAACAAACATGGTAAAATCATTAAAATGGGAAAGCCTTGAAGACCGCAGAAAACAAAATAGGCTATCCATGCTGTTTAAAATACAACATGATCTAATAGACATAGATCGGCAACAATATCTGACGCCAAATGATAGCCGGACCAGAGGTAAAAACCGCTTCTACCAAGAAAGGGCTACAACAGACGCCTTCGGCCAATCATTCTTCCCAAGGACCATCAGGGACTGGAACCAACTACCAACATCAGCGACATCAGCCAACACAGTTGAAGGATTCAGAGCTGCCCTGAAGGCATGCTCTGCTAAAATCTAGACAGT